>NC_143256.1:25764726-26067757 GCF_984573655.1 Nuphar pumila | reverse complement strand
GACTCTATCGACGACCTCGCTGAGGTCTCAGCAAGTGGTGGGAGAGGCTCAACATGTGCTCTCCATGAACGGGCACCTGAGATTACCAAAGACACATCTACATTATCCCCAGAACTATCTTCTAATGTACAATATAAGTCTAAGGAGTCATCTGCCATATACATCTCGGGATGTGCTTCCACTAACTCCTGAACAATATTTACATGGAAACACTCCACATCTCTCACTGGACCCATCGTGACGTTGAAAATGTTCAACCTAACCTTTCGATTGCGGAACGACAGATCTATGGCTCCGGTTCTGTAATTAATGCACGCATTGACAGTCGCTAAAAAGGGTCTGCCAAGAATAATCGGAGTCTGGTGCTGGCTGTCAATTCCCTCCATGTCGAGAATGATGAAATCGACCAGAAAATAGAAATCATCTACTTTCACTAGCACATCTTTCAAGATACCTCTTGGCACCTTGACTGACCGATGTGCTAGTTGAAGCGTAATAAGGGTCAGTTTCATTTCTCCTAGCCCAAACGAGTCATAGAAGTATCCAGGTAGGATGTTCACACTTGCTCCAAGATCGAGAAGAGCGCGTTCTATCCGGATGTTTCCTATGGTACACGAAATGATCGGGGCTCTAGGGTCCTTGAGCTTTGGTGGGGTCTGGTGCTGCAGCACCGAACTCACATGCTCAGTGAGATGAACCTTGGTGGAAACTTTTTCTCTAGATTTCTTCTTCTAGGTACAAAGTTCCTTGAGGAATTTGGCATAAGCCGACACCTGCTGAATGGCATCAAGCAACAGCAGGTTGATCTGTACATATTTGAAGATCTCAAGCATGTCATGAACCTTCGTGCCTTGCTTTCTTCTTCCAAGGGGAGACTCTAACGCTTCTGGATAGGGTGGCTTGAGAATATACATCGGGGGGTCCTTCGCTTTGTGAGGAGGCTCACCTCTATCATAAATCTGAATCAGGGGCGAGGACTGAGCCACAGGGGGTGATCTAATCGGTTCTGACTCTTCTGTCCTTGAACTGCTCTCGATGTGATGCTCACGTCCGCTCCTAAGGGCCATCACAGCTTTGGCCTGTTGTTGTGAATCTGTCATGTACAGGCCACTAGAGCTCAGCTCCTTGCCCTTAGGGTTCGCAATAGCCTAACTCAACAAGCTACCCTCAGGCCTCCTACTTAGCGCTTCCGCTAATTGTCCCATTTGTGATTCTAGTTTCGCTATGGATTGAGTATGGGAACTCACAATCTGACTGCACTTCTCGAATGCATTCTGATTAGAGGGTTTTACCTCCTGGAATGCTTGGAGAAGTCTCGCCTCGAACGAAGTCTGTGGGGCAGACTCTTGGGAAGGCTGAGGAGGATAATAAGTGGCTTGAGGAAAGCTCGGCCTCTGAAAAGTCTGAGTGAATGGTGGCAACCGAGTGGGCTATGAGGGAAGGCTCTAGGTGAAAGTCTGGGGACTTTTCCATGAAAATTTAGGGTGATTACGCCACCTCGAGTTGTATGTGAATGAAAATGGGTTGTTCGGGGGCCTGGCGTAACCCTGAGCAGCCTGAACTTGCTCCTGCACAAATTCAGGGTACTGAGCTGCCGAAGGGCACTCAGTAACAACGTGCGCCAGACTGGCACACAATGCACACACCAAATAAGATTGGGGTTGTGGTGGTCCTGAGAGGACTTGGTCCAGCTTCTGAGAGATCATGTCTACCTTGCTTTTCAGCTCGGTAGTGGACCCAACTTCAAGAACACCACCTCGCTTTGATCCGCTTGGTGTGACTTTCTCAATGCGCGAGGTGGAGGCATGGTGTAATGAATTCTCGGCAAGAGTATCAAACAAATGCCAAGCCCCATCCTCACTTTTCAACGTGAATGTCCCCCCGCAAGAAGCGTCAATCATCTGATGATTTCTATCAGACAATCCATCGTAAAAGCATTGCACTAGCTGCCATCTGGGCACCTAGTGGTGAGGACATTTCCTGAGGAGATCCTCCATCCTCTCCCACGTTTCATAAAATTGCTCGCCATCCAGTTCTGAGAAACTGGTGATGGCTCGCTTGAATTGATTTGTCCTACCAATAGGAAAGTACTTCTTTTGGAACTCCTGCTGAAGCTGATCCCATGAACCTATCACTATCATGTCTAAGGATTTCAGCCAATACTTGGCTTTGTCCTTCAATGAGAATGAGAAGAGGGTCAATTTCATAGCATCATCCCCAAAATTTTGAATCTTTACTATGAAACAAATTTCGAGGAACTCGTCGAGGTGCCTATAGGGATCCTCGTCACTAAGGCCATAGAAAGATGGGAGCATCTGAATCACGCTGGCCTTAATCTCGTACTGTGGCACCCCTACATCGGGTCTTCGAATGCAGGACGCCTGGGTGTACTCCGTGGGTAGGAAGTACTCCCTGAGAGGGCGCGTAGGAGCTTTGGGTTCTTGATCCCCCATTTTGGATCGGTTCCGAGAAGAACGTATAATTCTCTCTGGATCCTCAATGAACGGTTGAAGTGGGACACCCAAATTTCTGCGCCCTTGCATACAATGGAACTAAGTCCAGATGTGTGCAACGTAACCTAAACTAACGAGGCGACCTAACTACGTAAATGAAAAGAAAGCAGTACACAACGAACAAAAACAAGAAATTAAAACTAAATGCAATTAAACTATGATAATCATGCTTAAAGAAAAATTCAACTACAAAATTAAATCTATTCTAAATATACGTATGTACAGAAATAGGAATTCAAGCTATGTTATCTAGGACTCATCTATCTAAGCGCTCCAGAAGGATACAAAATTCTGAATCCTAGAGAAATAACCGTGAATCCTATATGTACTTACTACGTTAATCCTATATTTACTAACTAATCCTATTAACTAGAAAAATAACATGCAATTAACTAACTATCTAAGCAAATATCAACTAATTGCAAACTTAGACTTAAAAGAGTATACGCCGTTCCCCGACAATGGTTATTTTTAAAACATTATTTTTATCGTTGAAATTGTTTAGAAAATCACCAACCAAGTAATAATAACAATTTCCCACGTAAGTGGTGAGTCAGATCGATCCACAAGGAACGGAAAATACTCAAATTAAAACTAAACTTTGCACTTTATTGATATTGAACTTGTTCAATTATAGAAAATATTACAATGAAATCAAAATTGAATAAGAACAGAAAAAAACACGTAGTGACTTAAGCCTGCGAACAAAAAGGCATTTTCGTTATTTCGCTTGATGCAATACTCAATCACTGGGACTAGATGCTCTTAACTTGCAACTTAATATCACCTGCACGACAAAAATGAAGTTAGTAAAACTATTTATAAAAATTGAAATAACTATCTCTAAATTAATTCTAAAAGTAACTGTTAATCTAATTCTACGTAAAATGAGAAACTACCAGAGCTAATTCTCTCAACTAATTATCCTAACGCTATAATTAACTCTGGACTAATAATAGAATCCTAATAAAACACTAAAAATTGGAATTAGAAAAACTACTTAAAAGCGCACGACTATTTTGCCCCCACGCTCCACGAAACCTTAATTTCTGGTAGGCAGTCAGAGAATGAATAGCAGACGGCTCAAACGGAGTCCAATTGGAGTGATTTTTGATTATTGTATTCCCGACAGAGCCAAAAATTCAGCAAAACTTTCGGATCCCAAATGTCACTTCAAGAGCTCCGGATATAAGCATCACAAATTCAATCAAAATTATGAAATGAACCTATCTAGAACCTCAAATGCTGTGATGGGCAAAACTATGTAAAAATGAGCCCTAAAACACTAATTATCAAACTAAGATGTGTGCATACTAATTCTAAATCTAATTAAATTGATAACCTACAGAAAATAAAAATTTAACAATGGATTCTAAGCTCATAAATCGACAAACCCAGCTAGACACGCGTTCTAACCGGTTTTGACGTAGAAATCAAGAACTGTTGCGATGAAGGTCTAAAATGCAAGGGAGAATGAATTTAACCTCACTACATTCTGTAAGAGACTAAATACTAACTAACTAATGCTTAAAATCATGTTAAAAACACAAATCTAATCAGGAAACTAATACCCATACTTATTATCCAGAATCACTATTGCTACAAGGAAAACTATTTCTAAATAATGATAAGATTAGGACTAAGCTAACTATAGCTAATCTATATTAACTAAAATATTGAATGCAGCCTCTACTACTAATTGGCTAAGTAATCTAATTACAAAGTAACTAACAACTAACTTAATCACTTGTTAACAACTAACTCGTAATGAACTAATCACTAACTAATCATTCAATGAACTAAAAGCAAAAATGCAGTGAAAATTAGCAATTAAAAATAGTAGAAATCACAATGAAAATCAGCAGTAAGAACAATCAAGAAAAAATGCAATGAAAATCAATTACAAAACAGTAAACTAATATAGTGGAGCTTCAGTAAAAAAAAATAGTAGAACAAATAGTAAAAATTGCAGCAAAACAAACACTAACACAAGCACTAAAACAAATAGTGAAAATCAAACACTAAAACAGACAGTGTTAATGATACTTATCAAACTAAAACAGTAGTAACAACCAGTAACCCCTTCTAAAACAATGTTAACAAACAGTAAAACAATATAGTAAGACTTAGCTGATGCAACAAAGACAAACAATCAGTAAGAAAATTCCTGCTAAACTCAGTATTAGCAGTGACATTCAGCAGTAACAAATAGGAAATTAAAAGAGGAACAATAAATCAAAACAGGAGTAGGAATAGGAAACGAAACAACTAAAATCAACTAAAAAAATTTGCAGGAATAGGAAACTTAGTTGAATGCTAAAAATCGCAGTAAGAAGTCAAAACAGATTAAAGCAACACAAAACATCAATCGAAACGAAAATATAACAGAAAAAAAGGAATTAAGCAGATCAAAACATGAATTAATACTGAAAGAAAATCAGGAAAGGAACAACTCACGAACATGAAAGAAAAGCTTGAAGCAATGACAGGAAACAAATCAAAAACAGGAAAGGAATACGAATGTAAAAACAAGAAAGAGGTTAAAACAAAGTCAGGAATAAAAAAACAAAAAACAAAAAACAAAAAACAAAAAACAAAAAACAAAAAACAAAAAACAAAAAACAAAAAACAAAAAACAAAAAACAAAAAACAAAAAACAAAAAACAAAAAACAAAAAACAAAAAACAAAAAACAAAAAACAAAAAACAAAAAACAAAAAACAAAAAAAAAAACAAAAACAGAAATCAAAATTTGATTCGAAACAGGAACAAAGAAAGAAAATAGGGATCAAAATTCAAAACCAATCAAAACTGAAATCAAAACAACAAAAAAAATAAAAACACTAAAGAAAGCAGAGATGAAAATAGATTAAAACAAAACAAAACATACATCAAAACAAAAATAAAAACAGGAAATGAAACAAGAATCAAACAGGAAATGAAATACGAATCAAGAAACTAATAAAAAACAAAAATAAAAAGAGAAATTAATACGAAAATAGGAAAGAAAGCAGGAATCGATACAGGTTAAAAATAGGAAACAAAAACAGGAAGAGAAAATGAATCAAAACTGAAATATAAAACAAAAACATGAATCAACATTTAAACAGTGCTAAAAAAAAAGTAACAGAAATACGCATCTACACTCACTCTACCATGCTGGTTTGCACGAACTAGCTAAATCTAATGGTAAAAAAAAAGAACAACGCAAACAACCAAAATTTTAATCACACGCATTTGGCTCTACGCTACAAGAGATGGGATGAGAGACATACCGTGGTCTATTCCGGCAGTCCGAGGAGTGGGATGGTAGAAAAGAACGGTTCCAGGTCGGGAAGAAGATGCCATCCAAACTACTTCTACTGCAATACCGTTCTGTTGGTGCTTTTAATGGCTGGAGCACAATTGGGAAGCCACACCGAATGGAGGATGAAGGAAGGGGACGCCGGATAGAAGGAACCGGCCACCCAACCGTTGTAGACGGCACAACCGGCTGAATCAAGCATGCTTCACGACTGATTTCCTGCACAAAACAACTCATGTTAAAGATTAGCAACAAAGAGGAATGGAGTATGAAACAGAAGGGGAAGATGTGGTGGAGGGAGACGATAGAGCTTGATGGTTGAGACAACCAACCATTTGTGTGTGCGAAAAGAAGTCTTAGAAAAGAAGGAGAAGAGACAGATAGGGGAAACATATGGGGAAGAAGGACAAGGGAGGAGGGCGAGTTCTGGGCAGTGCGTCTCCCAAAGCAGAAACATGAAATTAGGGTTAGAGTGTGTTTTTTAATGCCCAAAAGTATATTTTGGTTAATTCCAAAATAAGGATTAAAACCAAAAGAATGTCTAGGCGCCACTTCTGAGGGGGTTTTCTGCAATTAGTTTCAAAAATTGGATTTGGGGCTAGATGTGGGTTGGATCTTGGAGTTTTGGCTCGATCCACAGCCCAGAATGGCCGTTTGGATCCAAATGGCCGTTTGGATCCAAATGGACCCATTTTGTCTCGAGGTCTGACCCGCTACACTATAAATGCGATACTTTCTCGTTTTAAGTCCGATTCAAACGAAATTTGAACCGTAGCTCCATGACCTCTAAATGCATCGAAGTGAAGGTTCTAAACCTATAAATGATGTGCTTTTGCAATAAAAATATATTATAATTACGAGTAATTTATGCATCATCAATTATCAAGAGTTTCATCTAAATCCATGGAGTAGCATAATTCTTCACTCAAGAAAATATAATAATCACTAAGATACGATAGAGAAGTTCTTAACCTTTTTTGTCTAGTTACTGGTTGAAGACTGTTGGTCATCTACAATTGGTTCAATATGCTCGATTAGTTACCCCAGAATCATTTATAATATCAAGAGGGACACCATCATCCTTATGATCAAAGTCACCTTCTTTACTTTTCAGGAATTTTACTTCACTGCTTTCTATAAATCCCTTTTCAAGATTATATAATTTATAACCCTTTGATCCTTTTAGGTACCCCATAAAGATGCACTTGATAATCTTGTTATCTAACTTGTTCCTCATCTAACTAAGAATCAACATATGTGCAGGTGACCCCCACTTTTGTAGATGACTCAAATCTAGCTTCATTTCAGTCCCCAGCCAGATGGATCCCTGTAAAAAAAAATCATCATCCATGAGATCAATGGACATGAAGTCGAGCTCAATCAGGCTCTCTGAAGAAAAGAGTGTCATATGTGACACTGCGCACTGTGTTCCCGCCCACTCTACCCCTGAAAGTAATATCATGACTCTCGTTACAGGAAGGATGGAGGTTAATCTGCTCTGGGAGACTACTCTCAAAAGGAGAGTCTAAGATCGATCGACTATCACTGAATGTAGACTCAAACAAATGATGGATATGATCTTGCTTGACTAGGTCAAGCATCTTTTACATTCGCATCTCTTGCTTGCTATAAGCAATCGATGGTCCTAATGCCTGAGAGATTGGGACTCAGTGACTAAATGATGGCTATATAAGCTGTGGGCCTTGCCCCTTCTCCTGAGGCCTAATGATGGAGATCGACTCATCAGTGGGTATGACATTGGGCTCATGAGTCGATTTCTGAATGGGGTGACATGCCTTTCCACTCTGAAGGGATGTAACAGATTTGACCTATGCAGGGTGTGAATCTGTGGGGTGCAGACATGGAATCCTCTCCCTTTGGGATGACAACAGTCCAACTAGATAGGTGCCCCTCGCTTTGCCTTTTGAAGGCCTCAGCCAACTATCCCATTTGAGTATCTAGCTTGGCTATTGACTGCGTATGGGAGCAAAGCGTGACCTTGATGTCAGAAAAGGCCTCTAACATCTTTTCCTAAAATGATATGCGTGATGTGGGATCCTGAGGAGAAGGCAGACTATACTGGGGGTGGACCTGTGAAACTATGGGATGCGAGTAACCTTGTGAAAAGTTACTCTGTGTATGCTGTGTCTGGGAGGGCTGATGGATTGGTTTCGCCATCCTGGGTTATATGTGGGTGCAAATGAATCGTGCACGGATCTAGCGAAACCTTGGGCAACATTCACCTGCTCTTGAATGAATTCAGGATAAAATGGTGTTGTGGTACACTAAAAAACACAGTATGCAGGGCTAGCGCATAGCTCACACACTCTTTCTATTGGACTTCATGAAGAATTGGCTAGAAATTGATCTAATTTCCTAGTCAACAGGTCAACCTTAGTTTGCAAATGTCGCTTGGATCTTACTTCGGAAATCCCTACTTTCTTAGGACCATTAGGCACAGATGTGGTCCTATCGAGTCATGAAGACAAGGCATGATGCGTTGCGTTCTCACTCAAGGTCTCAAATAAAGACCAAGCCTCATCCTCACTCTTGAGCATGAAAGTGCCCCCACACGATGAATCAATCATTTGCCTGTCTTTCTCGGTCAGGCCATCATAAAAATACTGCACCTGTTGCCAACGGGGCACCTGGTGGTGGGAACACTTGCAGAGAAGATCCTTCATCCTCTCCCAAGTCTCGTGAAACATTTTTCCCTCTATTTGCAAAAAGCTGGTGATGGCCTTTCGATACTGGTTCATCTTACCAATTGAGAAATATTTCTTTAGAAACTCCATTTGCATATGTTTCCAAGTGGTAATTTGAATCGTATCTAACGCCTTTAGCCAATGCTTAGCTTTATCCTTCATAGAGAAGGGAAATAAGGTCAACCTCATAGCACCGTCTCCAAAATTATTGATTTGCGCTATCGAGCAAATCTTAAGGAACTCATCGAGATGACGATATGGGTCTTCATTGCTAAGACTATAAAAAGAAGGTCACATCGGGATCACACTGGTCTTAATCTCAAAGTGGTTTGCTCCTACATTAGGTCTCTTGATGTAGGAGGCGAGAGTATAGGTATTGGGCATGAAGTACTCTCTAAGAGGACGAATCATCTGCTGATCCTCAACCATGATTGCAGATCCTTGGGCTCTCCTAATAAGGGACTCTAGGTCCTCAATCGGCTCAACAAGCTCGGGGTCAAGCGAGCGTCGCCCTTCCACACACCTCGAAGTAGACCGATATAACACATGTCCTAACTTTTAGGTTTTTCTACCTAACTAACGTGCTAGCGGCCAAACCACGCAAACCACAAAGCGAGTAAAAAAATAAATACTAAATACAAGAAACAAACAAACACCACACACTTGCACTCAGTAGGAAATTTGCGAAAAGCAAACTAAGAGCACGGTACCAATCGTACACAATCACCTCTAAGAAAATCCTATAGGTGGGCTATGTAGAAAAAGTAAACTGTTCTCTACGTTGTGCAAACACGTGGTTCTAATCCTAAGTACGAAAAGCAAACTAAACAATCCTAATTAATCAACTAAATAATCTTAATTAAAGATCTGAATTAAAATAACAACCTAAAATACAAGAACAAACACAAGGCAATAAAGTGAATACTCGTATTTCACCATTCCCCAACAACAACACCAAAAATTTGATGTCCTCTTCTTTTTGTGAAATAGATTTTTGAAAATATTTTTATATGAAAAGCAATGTGAAAACCAAACACCAAATATAAAACCGGTTCTCACAAGTGGTAGAGATCGGGTCAAACACAGAGAACGGGGAATACTTTGTATTCAAACACGTAATTAACTACTCTTTATTGCCAAAATTATAAAAATGTACGAAAAAGGAACTACTTATTATAACAAATGAATACCCTATGCAGAGGGTTATAATGGTTTTATTACAACCCAACATTTGAATTAAATTCCTAAATTCTAAAAGAAAAGCAAAAGGTGTCTTCTATGCCCATGCCTTGTGTCGCGTGTCGAACGCGCGTCACCACGTATCTCGCTCGCTTAACTTTGCTCCACGCTTTCCTGCACAATACAACACACAAGCAACAAGAAGAGGAAAACAAGTACTATACTATATAACTGTAGAATCACAAGACTATGCTAAGTGAATGAAAGATATGCTATAATGCAAACAACAGATGATGAATACTAAAGTGCAATCTAACTAAAATTATAACTACAAAAATCAGATAGAATGCATTAGAAAAAGTATTATGCATATGATGGAAATGTATAAAATGTAAAACTATTCACAAATGCAAGAAACACACACACAAATGAGAACTAATAAAACTAGCTAGAAATGCGCAACACATGAAATGAGACTCTGCACTCCACTATGCTGGAATTAGAAATGGAAGTTTCAATTAATGCATCAAATGACAGATGTGCAATACCGCAGCTCGCTATACAATATACTACTCTCTTACTGATTAAGAATGCAACGATCAATCTCTGATTTGTTGCTTTGAACTCAGCAAATTAAACACCAACATAGCAGATCATACTCAAAGATAAACAACAAATTGCATATAGATGCACAACAAATACACAATAATTCGTACTCAACAATGCAAGCTCTGATCTGCTGCATAGACATATAATATATCAGATCTCATTCAATCGAATTCTCAGTGAATCAATTTCAGCAACTGACTTCAACAAGTGATTTTATCAATTCATTACATGAAGATGCACAACAAAGAGACGCATGTGCACAAAAATGCACAACAAAGATATGTTCGTTTGCTGCTCAGATGTACAACAGAGAGAATTTTTAGCCAACTCTTCATAGAGTGATTCTCACAGATCGATTTTTGGTAGATGAATCCAGAGACTTCTGGTAAAGCAAAAGAGCTTACGAAATAGCGGCATCTGTTGAATCGTTCTTAGCAGAACCGATTCAAACCAACTCTCACAGCAGAATGACGTACCAATTAACAACGACTTAACACCAACAACCCGTGAATTTCATGGCGATTCATACAAAAACCGTGAATTCACAGAAGAACTAAACTAAACAGTGGTGCACACAAAATTCATAGTCGACCTGGAATTCTTTTACCTTTCACAGTGAAATTAGATGGATTCCGACTAGCTACAGTGGCTTTGATCATAAAAGATCGACTTCAACCGATCAGATTCACTGCAACAGGTCGATTTCACAGCAAACTCACACAAACACTGATTAGAGGATCGGACGTTGCTGAGTTGATGTGAAAATGATCAGACGCTGGATTGAGATTTGAAACTTAGATTAGCAAACACTGATCTAATTTTCAGCAAGAGTTTCAGATCAAGTCTGGCGAAATGAAACAGATGCAGTTTCATGATCAACAGGTGATTCAATGAATGCAGATAAAAAAGGAATGAACTAAAGAAATCTAAATACATAAAACTTAGAAGTCTAAATCAATGAACTACATAATTTCACTAAATCAATGAACTACAAAAATCTAAAAATGCATAAAATGTAGAACTGGATTGATGTTTTTGTTTTGTTTTTAATTTTAATTGCAAGAATTAAATGCAATTATGCTATGAGAAATGGAAAAGAGGAATGAGAGAAGAAAGCAAGGAAATAGGGGAAGAGAAGAAGTGAAGGAGAAGAAGAAAAGAACTACTTACATATTTAGTTTGGGTTGAGAGAAGAGACAGACTCCATCATTTGCGCCACCTCCGGTGTGTAGCTTCTCTGCCAGAAAGAAAGAAGAGGGATAAGAGAAGAAGAGAGGAAGAGAAAAGAGAGGGAAAAAGAAGAAGAGGGAGAAATTCCAGCAAGAGAGGAGAGGGAAGAAGAGAGGGAGGTCATGCGTAGAGGAGAAGACAACCCTGTCCTCTCCTCTACGTGGATTTTTAAAGGGGTTTGAGAGTTGTTTTGCCAAAATTACCATAACCCCACCATTTCTTTCGAAATTCTAAAGACACTCCCTCTAAACAAAACTATTATCTAAAAACCCTACATTTCACTATCTTTAATAAAACTAATTCTAAACATTTTTTTCTCCTTATTTTTCAACCTTAACCTTCTAAATTAGTTACAAATGATAGACTACAACATAATTTGCAAAATAAACTCAATTTTCAAGCATTTTTCATTTTTTATTTTTTTCACACATTTTCTCAAAACTAACACAAACTTGAGTTTTGAATACATTTTTCTATGAAATCATGCATAGTTTAATATGAATTAAACCCTAAAATGTATGCATGATCAGTCTGCTAAGTCATTTGGTCTAAAATTTTGGTTATTGGACTAAGGGTGAATGCTATTCTTACTTATCAGTTCATGTCTAGATTTTTAACTAGATATACATGGGTTGATATTTGATGAATTCTCTTAGTCCATGTATACAAAGTGGGAATGCGGATTTGCATGTAAATTTTCAAGCTTACTAATTGTATTAGACACAATCATATACATGCAAAGAATGATAGTTTCATATGGTTGAACACATTATGTTTCATGTATATGTGCATACATAAAATTGATATGCGTTTGCATGGTATCAATGTTCACATGTTATAATAGAATTAATCAATGAATGACAACATGCATTTTGGCATGAATATGTGAATTCTTGCACATGAATCTTTGAAACCATTCCTATGAATGTTGTTGTTCCATGCACATAATTAAATTGGCATGTACGAATGTGCATTTGAAAACATGTTGACATCATTGCATATTTGGCATGTTGTTATGGTTTTTTGCGTATGATGCATCAATGATCAATGGATCATCGCGGGCCTGGAGAGCCCTGAGCTTGGATTGATCCTTTACTTGTTTTCATGCATTGCAAAAATCATAGTTTGAATATTTTTCTCTATATTGCACTGTTCTGCATTTTCCATGAGCTGGAACCCCGTGATGAGCCTCGCATTTGGAAATGCAAATTTATAATATTAATTTAGCATGATGAATTATAAATTAATAAAATAACTATTAATAATAACTTAAAAAAAATAAAATAATGTACTTTCTAAGATGTTTTGTCAGAAGTACGAAACTCTTGGAGTTGCGATTTTGGGAAAATCGAAAGGATACAAAAACTTCGTGTGCATTATTGTGCCCCTGAACCCGATATTGAGGTTCTTTCTCCTGGTTAGAGTTTTAGAAAGTTTCTGCCACTTTGCCTGGGGTTGGTGTGTAGACATAGCTGTTGTTTTGGTATATAAAAAAAAGTGGCACTTGTGGATGGGTGGTCCCTGTTGTCCCGACATTAGATGGGTGGTCTTATGTTCTGAAGGCTGTTTCGGTCGAGGGCTAAGTTTGGAACCTAGTAATAAAATACAACTTGTGTGCTAAGTTACCCTAAGAACCCTACTTGACCTCGAGAATTCTGACCCGTTTGGTGTATCCGTAGGCAACTGTAATAAAAAGAGAAACTTAAATTGTGTGCATCTTAATAGGGACATGCATATAATAAGAAAACTTAATAAAGGTAATAGTTTATTTATGCATGTGCACTAATATCATGCATCTTCCTGTTATGCATTAGATCATACATATTTATTTGTGTTCCTTACTTATGATGCATGATTGAATTTTATGAGATTGTATCTTGTTGCATGATGAATGTCTTTACTGCTTATGAAATTATGAAAAGTGTTCTAGTAGTATTCCTCTTAATTATTGCATGAATTCCATTTGTATTCTTTATGCTCATTTGTTTCATTAGAGAGATTCGTACGCATAATTTTTTGGATTCTAATACCCTACTTTTGGTGTTTTTCGCAGTTTGAGATGCCCAGTGAGGC
Source organism: Nuphar pumila (assembly GCF_984573655.1). Lineage (NCBI taxonomy): Eukaryota > Viridiplantae > Streptophyta > Magnoliopsida > Nymphaeales > Nymphaeaceae > Nuphar > Nuphar pumila. Next base: position 26,054,145 of record NC_143256.1, on the reverse strand, counting down.
GACTTGCTCATGAGAGGAGCTACGGGGGGATCACCTGACTGATTGGCAGACTTCTATAGACAGCGAAGATCTTTCTTTTTGCATTCTGATGTTCTTATTTATTTGTCTCATGACTCTATCATTTCTTAATTAATAAAGTTGATTTAATTTGGATTTAGATTAAAAGATGGAGTGTAAGATCCCTTGTGGTGTGTCGAATTATTCAGTTGTGAGTGAAATTGTAAATGCCCCGGGTCTCTGAAAAGATTTCCGTAATTGATTTAAAAAAAATTCTGCACTTTTTCAGGGGTATCAGTTGGGGTCATTGCAATGATGCCATAAAATGATTGTAGAATGTCATGTTTGTCAAGTAGCATGATAAGATGATTTAAAACGAATGCTACACGATTTTTCCATGAGACACATACACTATGACATAAATGAAATCCATAGCATGTCATGGAGATGTACACTATAAATTGTTTGATCTTGTCTTAAAAATACCATGCCATGGACTAGATGTAATCTCTTATGAAAAGTATGATGCAATGATGCACATCATGAGTTAATTGCAAACATGAGTATGTTTTCGTGCTATGCTATGAGATCATATATGTTCGTCATAAGGCATAAGATTCAATGAACCGAGTGAACATCATTGGCTATATGTGTGAATTTTCTCTGTTATGAAAATGAATCTTGCAATGCATAGCTTAAACGTTCTCTTATGAGCTTGGGTGGGATGTGAACCCACAAAGTGTGAAAGAAAGTCTCACATCATAATGCATACATCCACACATTAAAAATTTATGTATCGCCTTCACAGGCAAGGTGTTCCTATGGGCTAAAGGCGCTAGAGCACGTGAATGAGTTAGGTGCAAACTATGTCATTACATGTATACTATCCTGAGAGAGGTATTGGGGCCACTGAGCCTATTTGCCTCGTGAATCAAGGGGCATGATCTGCTAACCACCTTAAGAAAAAAAAAGACCAGCCCAGTAACCCAGTCACACTGTTGATCCACCTGGGAGATGGTGGAATAGTGTAACCTCGAGTGACGATATCGCATGTAGATTTCTTCTACATGTTATACCGACTTCAATTCTGGAACAATGGAATCTTTGAACCTCCGGTCACTCGAAGCTAGGGAGGTCAGTGCTATCCAAAAGTGGTACATTTCATCTATTGCAGTAATATAGATTACAATATAGTTAACTTTTGTAGAGATTCTCTCGGTTACGGACCTCTCGCTTGTGGTGGGATTATCTGGTCTCTTAGGTGTTACAAAAAATACATCAAATGGTATAATAAACACTGTAGTATTCTCAGCAGATACGATGAAGTCACCTTTTGCGTACCCAAACGTGTAATCAAGAGAAACCAAGTTATTTTAACACTGCTAACTATTTGACCTCAATGATTGTCATATCCATTCTATTTGATTTCAATGATTATAATATTTATTTGATTTCTATGTTGTGATTGCTACTTAATCTTATGTTGTAATATTTGTAGATAATTATTCTTTCTTATGCATATATAATACTTATGCAAATTGCCAAATTGTGAAGTCATGACAGTATAATGTGAAAGCTGCTTTGGTATTGTTCATTATCTATATCATTGTGAATTTTCTTACCTGCTCGCAAGAGTTTGACCCATTTCATGGGGTGCAGATGATGATTGAGAAAACAATACGATGGTGCGATGTGACAACAAGGCTAAGAACTATTTTTTTTACTTGTCTTGGCGATCCTAGGACTATTTTTGTTTGTCTCAATTAATTTGCGATGTTTTAATTAATTTTGCAAACTTGTATTTTAATTTATGAACAAATAATGTGATTTTTGGAATGAAAATGCTTTTTCGTATCATGTGAGTAAGGAATAGACAGTGGACCGGGGGAAAGCTGGGCCTCGCCTCATTTGGACCAGAGATAAAGGGTATGAAACGGAGATGGAGGCGGGGATGAAGGATAAAATCCATCCCCATTCAGAGATGGAGGCGGGGATGGACGTACCCTTTTCCCCGCCCTACCCCATCCCCGCCACGATCCCCGCCTCATCCCCACCCCGCCCCACCTCATCCCCATTTGAATCGGGGATGGAGGACATGAAACGGGGATGAAGGCGAGGGTGGAGGTTAAAATCCATCCCCGCTGGGGATGGAGGCGAGGATGGAGGTTCTAATCTTGAGACGGGGCGGGGGTGGAGACCTTGTCCCCCGCCCCGTTCCGCCCCGCTGCCATCCTTAGTAAGGATGGATTTGATTCTGATAAGAATTGGGTCCAGTTCAGTTCAATTATTTCATTTATGTAACCTGCCCAGAGTTGTCCAACTTTTAAACCCAAACTATGTCCGTTGTGCTATCATTATTATCAATTTCGACAAAAAAAATGAGATAAATTTTCACATAATCTAAGTTGAAAATTTTGGGGTGTTACATGTCAAGTCTTACTTAAGAGCCTTCCATGCCCAAGATTCTGTCTCCTTAGTTAACCCTATGCTCAAGTTTGTCACAAGCTAGGTCTAATCGGCTATATTCATCAATCGAGGTACGTTTAAGCTGATCTAGACCGGCTCTAACCACTAGCATTTGGTCTTTTGTTGGGAAGTTTTATCTGCAAGTCCTGATTGTATTCAGTCTTGCAGAATTAGTTAGGCACTTGTACAGTAGATCCACCACTCTCACAGACAACATTAGAGAGTAGCGAATTAGAGAGGAGGTTAAACGACGACAAAGGTCTTGAGTGAAATGGCTTCATGTAAGAGACCAGAACACTAAATCTTTTCATAGCTGCACTTCAGCTAGGAGACGGATCAATCATATATCGATTGTGCTTGTAGAGAGAGGACTCCACCCCCGCCCCGTTTCAAAATCCTGCCTTCCATCCCTGCCTCCATTCTCGCACAGGTTTTGATTTTAACCTCCATCCTCGTTTCATGTCCTCCATCCTCGGTCCAAATGGGGCGAGGCAGGGCAAGGCAAGGCAAGGCAGGGATTGGGGCGGGGGGGGGGGGAGGAAAGCGTAAGCCCATCCCCGCCTCCATCCCCACATGGGTTTTGATTTTAACCTCCATCCCCGCCTCCATTCCCATTTCATGTCCTCCATCCCCAGTCCAAATGGGGCGAGGTGGGGCAGGGCCCCGTTTCACCCCGGTCCACTGCCATCCCTAAGGGACTTGGTAAAAGCAGTTGATTCCCTTCCGTCAACTGGGTTTTTATTATTGTCTATTGCCTTTAAAGGGGATGGGTGTCGATCAGTTTAAAGAACGGGTTGGTATTGAGGTTGCCTCAGGACAGACAACAAGATTTGGGACAGACTTATGGCTGGGACCTGCTCCTTTCTGTGAGTTTTTGTAGACATTGTTTTTGTTTGAAGCTTTGTGAGGTGGTTGAGTTTTTTTAGTATTTTTTTTCTTTTTGCTAGTGAATTAGGGATGTAAATGGGTCGGATTTGGTTTAAATGTAGGTTATACCAAATCTGACAATTTCTATTCTCTTTAATCGGATTTGGAGTCCGTTGCAAAATCAGTCTTACCGAGTCTGAATCCAATTATTTAAACAAAATTTGACTCTAACCCATAATCCGCAAGATAAATGGGAACAACGGATTAAAAAAAAAAATTGCCCCGAGTGAACATTAAATCTCAATGTTAATATAATTATAATACATTTAAAGGTTCAATGCTTGAATAAATAGTTATCTTATACATGTCAGATGCTTACCATATATGCAATGTTTATTCTATTTTTAGACCATAAAAATCCGATGGGTTCAGTTGATGAAACTGAATCCAACCCGAACAAGTTTTCAGATTCATAAATTTGTACCAAAACGTGACCAAATGGATACGGGCGTGTTGGTCTCAAGCAAAATGAAATTCATAAATGTCTTATAGGTGGATTTTTTTTCACAAAATTTATAAGTTTGGTGTTTGGCTTTATTTAATGGCAGTTTATTTTTCCAACAGTATCAAGAAACTCGTTAGTGAAAATTTAAGAGGGTGTTTGTTTTGCTCGTTTTCATACAATCTCAATTAGCAGTCTTGGTATAACCCAGCTCCCTCTTCAACCTAGCCCACTTTGGCCCAACACTGATGTATATGTGCATGGGCTCAATCTTGCATGTTTGGAGGTAGGGCTGGCAAAATATCCTAACCTGATCTGGTCTATGACACACTGGGCTAAATGAATGCGACCTGACTTAGAAGTCGAAGGTTGGTTTCCCTTTGCTCTTCCTCGTGGCTGATAGCAACTCAAGATCTACCACCGAGGTTGTAGGGATGGCAGTGGACTGGGGGGAAATGAGGCCCCGCCCTGTCTCACCCCGTTTGGACCAGGGATGAAGGACATGAAATGGGGATGGAGGTTAAAATCAAAACCCGTGCGGGGATGGAGGGTAGGATTTTGAGATGGGGCGGGGCGGGGGTGGAGACCTTGTCCCCCGCTGCTGCCATCCCTTTTGATGTAGTATCTCATGTGGTAAGCGGGGTCCTATGCCAAACTGAAGGCCCATGTTGGAATCCCTCTGCCACATAGGGGCTTAAGAGGGAAGCGGATCAGGTCATGCTGAACATGAGCGTTTTTGCTCATGCTGACATCGTGGCCATCCGATTTGCATTTTAAAAAGCTCAAAAGTCAACAAAACCACGTGGCATTCATCCAAAATGCAAACAGACGGCCACGATGTCCGCATGAGCAAAAACGCTCATGTTCAGCATGACCTGATCCGCTCCCGCTTAAGAGATATCTGGTAGGGGTCTGCCTAACCCCAGCTTGCCTTTCAAAAAGAAAAGAAAAGAAAAAGATAGATCTCCGTGCCATGTTAGCAGAATAGCTCCTCTGCATCCCAAAGCCAGCTGCCTTCCTAGGCGCGCAATACTAAGTAATCCAAGCCAAGCCAACCCATCAGGAGAATCTGCTGAACAGTTTGGGTCAAATCCTGAATCAAGCTAAAAAGCGTTGTTTGATGAGCTTGATTAGTATTAAGTAGCTGGTCAAGTAAAAGCTGACCAAAAGCAAATGATGCTTATTATGAAAGGTTCTCATTCTCGATTATCATTAGTAAAGAAGAGGCCTCCCAGCACTTTTGACAAATTGGCCAGAGCTGAATAGAATCTGGCTCTTGTTGGTGCAGTAAGGATCTAAGTTTGCAGTACACCTAACCCGTAACACTGTTGGGTTGGCCTTGACCTGACCCGGTCCATTGTCAACCTTGCTTAAACGTAACCTATAGGATGTCACAAGAAAAAGTTACGTGAAAGTTTATGAATATTACTTATATTTCGTAATGTTAACTGTAAGTAGGGAAGGATTTCGTGACTCGATGATGAGTTTGAAGATTAAGTCCTGCAGCTGTCTGTTGCCTTTAAGGGACGGTGATGAAGTATCACCCCCTACAAGAACTTTTGAACAAAGAAATACTTGCTAAAATTCCAGAAGAACTGTACTTAAAACTGTAGGATTCTTAACTAGCATATAGGTCCTACGATTTTCAATCCACAGCAGATCTATCCTCGACCACTTTGTCTGTTCTGCAGAATACCTCCCATTTCATCTGCTGCACTAATACGATCAGGCCAATTGCACTTATTTCTGAAAATGCGATGATTATGCTCGAACCAAATGAAGTACCAGGCTGACAATAACCAACAGCACCAAACGAATTGTCTTGGGAAAAGTATATCAGTCTAAGAAGGAATTAAAACATCCCAAGCCCTCTAAATGACCGACTTTGTGAATGTGCAATCCCAAAACAAGTGCTGTGATGATTCTACATGATTCAAGCAAAGTGAACACTGTTGGCCAGATGAATCCCTTGGCGTTTGCAGCCTTTCCTCCGAAAAAACCTTCCCATGTAATATTAATCAAGCTATCAAAGAACCTCGCAAAGGTAACCCACCCTCCTATAAAGACCTTCTTGCCGTCCAAATAGGGGTAGGAGTACCTATAACTGTGTAAAAAGGAGGTAACCGGAAATTAACCATCATTAGACAAGGCCCATATAATATTATCATCCTCAAGATTGGACAAGGAGAACGAATTCAGATCCGTTATAAGAGTACACCATTTGTTGGAGCGCCACCTCTGAGGGGTTTCTTCTTTAACACCATATTCCAATTGGGTGGAGTATGGGTGAAGTAAATCTTTTACTTTTTTGAATTTGTGGTGTGCAACATAATAAAGCTCTGCAAATTTTTCTCGAAGCGAGCACTCAACCCACCACTTATCTTGCCAAAAGAAAGTACAAGAACAATTACGAACTCTTATTTAGATAAATTGACAAAATAGTTCGATGACCAACATCCACCCCTTATAGATTCTCGAACCACCTTTCCATTTACAGGTCTCTGACTAGTCCCAAGGCTAATCACCCAACTCATATTTTTTCACAAAGGTTATTCTCTTTTTTGCAAATAAGCCACACCCATTTAACCATTAGGGCCAAATTAAATTTGTGAATATCCCCAATGGCCAAGGCACCAAATTCCAATGGTATGGAAATGACCTCCCAACCACTAAGGCCCTCCTCAAGGTGCCATCTAATTTCCACTTCCAAATGAAGTTCTGAAAGATCTTAATCAATTGCTTAGCCACCTTTTTAGGCAATTTAAGGATCTCAATAAAACGAAGAATCATGGTAGATATACTAAACTTTACCAAATTGATATGACCCACCCGAGATACCCACCCGAGATAGTAGTTTTGGCGCACAAGATTGAGTTCTAACCCTTACCTTGTTCTCCACCTTCCCCCAATGAAGTACGGGAGAGACTCCCAATTGTAACGGTAAGCCCAAGTATGACATGGATAGAGAACCCATTGCACATTCAAAGATAGTACAAGCCAATCTTTGCAAATCTTCATATGGGCCGTTGAGAACTAAAATTTGACTCTTACCTGTATTCATTTTCAAACCCGACACCACCCCAAAACATCTAAGGAGCACCCAAATAGCAAGCATTTTTTGTTCACTAGCTTCCCTAAACACCATTAAATCGTTCACAAGCAATAAATGGTTAATAGTAACCAAACTTGAAGTTTTCTACTAAACATTCCATAGACCACAGGCTTGCTAAATAAGCAACCATCTCTGTACTAGTTGATTATTGATTAAAACATTAGGGTAGTGTCAAAGTAAAGTTGAAGCTTCACACATAGATGGGGGTCTATGAAGTTTTCTTCTAAACAATCCATAAATCATCAAGGCCTGATAAATAAGAAACCATCTCTGTACTGAGTTGATTATTGATTGCAACCCCAGGGCAATGTCAAAGTGAAGTTGAAGCTTCACACACAGATGGGGGGCTCTGAAGTTTTATGCTAAACAACATTATTGTAAGAGTCCGCGCTGACAAATTAGCATTGCTATCAAGACCTTGTTACCTATTTGTTGCACAAAATCCCAAGAGGAGGCTTTGGTACTAAGTTCATCTATATATATTTTTTAATTTATAACCCTTAGAAATCACACCCAACATGAAGACCTGATCACGCTATCTCAGCCTACCATACATATGATCAATGTGCCATGCCGACAACATAAAACTAATAGTCTAGGACCCCGGCCTTCGAGGCCTATGTTGGCGTCGGCTTGTGCAGAAGGGTGATGCCCATGGGAATCGAACCTTGACTGCACGTCTAGCTATCAAGCCAACTATCAATCGAACCTTGACCGCTTGAGGGAGTCCATTGATAAAGTTCATCAAGATGTCCTCCCAAACACAATCTGGTATAGGTAAGGGATGCAACAACCTTGCGGAGGAAGCTGCGTCGTACTTGACTCGCTGACACACATCACAATGTGCCACAACCTGCCGAACTTGTTTCTTCATCTCCTTCTATGCAAACTCCATGCTCAATCTCTGATAGTTTAGTGGACTCCTTCGTGCCTCGCTATTGGAGTTGTGTAGTACTGGTCTATGAAAAGGGCCATAAGATTAGATCTAGAAGGAACTACAATCCGCCCATGGTGCATCACCAAATTCTACCAGATTTCAAACTTGGGAGCCTCCCCTCCCTGAATCTACGCCCTGACTGAAGAGAGGAAGTCATGTACCATATACTCTCACTGGAGGTCATCCAAGAACACGAAAGCGACTATGGTCATGATGAGGCACTTTAACTCATCCTCATGTCCCTGCCATGAGAGGGCATCTGTAACACCCCAAAATCTCAACTCAAAAATTTAGCAAATTTTTGAATATTTTCTTTTTAACTTTAAACAATAGAAAATAATATTTTTTTATGCGGGGGGTTAAACGACTTTGGAGCAGGTTACAGGTGTGAATCAACAACACAATATCAGAGTATTCATTTAAAAAAACCAAACCATTCATATTACTTACATAATTCTTTTCACAAAATATATCACGTGGAGAGAATAAAATTGATGTTTAACAAGTACTTAGGATCAAAATAAAACACTATAACAGAATCATAAGTCTGGCCCGAGATCCTCAAAAGTGCTGGTTCTCGATGTCATTTCATCTCATAATCCATTATTTAGCATGTCATTCACTTATAATCCCTTTAAAGGGTCAGACTCATGAAAGCTTGATAGTTATATAATAATTTACAAGAATTATAACATTAAATCCATCATAATATAATATAATTATTCAAAAACAATACAACATGATATGCAATTCATGCAACTTATGAAGTAACGTTTAAATCAAGCACATAATCATTTGAATTAACAAGCCATATCTTCACTATAAATTGTGTGAGTAAAGAGGTCTTTATTTCACTTATTACCATTCACCCCAAGCACGTGGAGGTCAACCATCACAATCAACTGCGAGATCTCGGTTGTATACTATTCTCATAAGTTGTAATTTACTCGACTGCCTGAAGCAGACCCACAATGGGTGGTCAACGACTAGGAAGAAAACCCTTTTATAACGTAACATTCAATATAGGTTACATCAATGACTAGTTGCAGTAGTTGGAGATATATCACTTATGATACATTTGATAGCCCCGATCTCTTAACCTACAAGTGACTGGAGACAAAAAATGTCACCATTGCTCTCAAAAAGTTATAACAGAAAGTCACTCGAGTTTGTACCTCTTACCCTCTCCAAGGTAAGTCAAACACTAAATGGGTTATTGGGTTTGTTAAATTAAGGCTTGTTCATTATGCCTTCTATACTTAAGCATCCTAGGGCTTATCAACCCAAGTACCTCTCCAAGGTATGAACAAGTCTCAAACTTTTATAACTCACTCATTATGCTCGGGTATCTTAAACAGAAAGTGTATTTTGCCTGTGAAGGCGATAACCAACATTAATTATGTGTGTATATTTTTATTCTATGAATGAGAGCACCTTGCGCCTCCAACTGGCTTCGTAGCAACCCTCTTACTCCTTAGGAATAATTATTCATACATACATGCTAGTGCATGACTTACAGTTTCATAACACACATCACAATTGATAATTCATAAACTGGTTCCTTGAACTGTAGGCTCCACATAAGCCATAAACATTTCATGCATAACATCTAACTTTTTTGAAAGTGATATCATACATCGTTTCATATATGTACAATTCACAAGTAAACGTACGTTTAAGATCATACTGTTACATTTCACATAAAATTTTCTATGAACTATCATGCATGTGAATCATCTTACGTAAAGTCTTATTGAAAATCATGCATGTAGACTATCATATGTAAAATATCATTGAAAAAGTGTGCATGCAAACTATAATTCTTAAAATATCATTGATAAGTATGTAGGCGAACTATCATAAATAAAATTTTATAGAAAAACCTGCATGCAAACTATCATATGTAAAATTTCATAAAAAAGCGTGCATGCGAACTATCATATATAACATATCATTAACAAGTATGCATGTGAATTATCATACATAAAATTTTATAAAAAAATATGCATGCGAACTATTGTCCGTAAATTTTTATAAAAATGCATGCATGCAAACTATATTTTATGTACTTCAGTACATACATATTTTTTAAGTCATTTCACATATTTCTAACATGGTGAACAATATCTATATTATACCATTTTTTGTATACACATGAATATTTTAATATTAAAATTTTTACATAAAAGGTGTAAAAATCCTTACCTCAAAAACTGTGTAATAATACCAGAAGCAAAATATTCTAAAAAATTCTTTAGAGATTTTTCTTTCGAGATACTTGATGCTTGTCGACAGTCCGAATGTGGGCAAGGCTCTGTGTGTGCGTCTCAGGTTCTGTGTCACACATAAAAAAAAAATTGAGCGAGTTCAGTATTGCACCACCTAAGCAGGTCCACAGAATGAGGCGGCGGAGCAAGCCGCGACAGAAGGCTAGCAGAGGCAGTCGCAAAACTTTGACGGAGCAAGCGACAACTGTAACGTTCCTGAAAAATCCCAACTTTTAAAACTTTTTTCAAAACTCAACATTTTGAGAAAATTTAAAAATTTTCACCTATTATAAAGTTTACATGACTCCTAAAAATAATGTCTCAACGAATGCATCTAGGGCCACATTCCGACCATTCTAAATAGTGGATGACCATCTAAGTGCAAGCGCGAGCGTATATTAGCCTTCTAGTACTGTACAAAACCATCCATAGACACAACCTGATTGAGGTTATTACTTTAAAAAAAATTATATATAAAAATGCGAAAGACAAAATTTATTTATGGGTTAAGACATTTGAAGAGTTACGTAAAAGTTGAGATTTGCAATCACATTTTAATTTTCTTGCATAAAAGAAAGGACAACATCCACAAGTTTATCTCATTACAAAGTACTTATAAGTCATCAAAATAGTAATGATTCAGAACATAAAGTTTAATGGTTACAAGTTTGTAAAAATGAATAAAGTCTGGATCCCTAAAGGATTCTAATAGGTAAAAGTATCACTTAGAGTGTGCAACAGCCCGCCCTTCACTTTATTCCTCAAGGATGATATCTGTAATGTTATAGGGCATTAACAATGTACTTGTAGAAGACCTAAACCCAAACTTGAAGAATACAAATCACGTTTGTAATGGTGCAGCCATAATGTGATTCACATCATTTATAAAGTGAGGGTCAAGAGATTCCACATCATAATATTCATTCATATCCATGCCATTTATTTATTCATTCATTCACATCCATGACATTCATTCATTCATTTACATAAATGAATAACAATAAAGTAATTTACATATAATTACATAAAGTAAATAGGTCAAATTTCATTGTCCACGTCCATTAAAACACACACACACACATGCTTTTCAAACCAATCAAGACATAAGCGTCATTCACAAACACAACATATGCATTTATAAAATTGCATATAACAAATATGTCAAAATTCCCTTCGACCATTTCTTCGTACTTTATACACACATGTTTTTCAAATAAATAAGACATACAAGTCTATGACTACTAAAGCATTCACATACATTTTCTCAGAAAAGTATAAACATATCTATCTCATGACTATATTATGCATTATTATATTTTATAGGTAATAAGTCAATTCTCATGACCACTTATGCACTTTTGCATTTTTATCAAATGGGAATAGGTCTTCTCTCTCGACCTTTTCCCACGTGTCTCACATATATGTGCAACCTCATGTGCATCACAATCAAATCTATGACTTGAATCATCAGGTCAATCACATGATCCTATATATGTCATTTTCATTCACATGTATGCTCATATGCAATGACATATGTAAATATTAGAGATTCTACATGTCTACTTCTATATGTTCATGCACATGATAAACTATGAATCTAATGTATTGTTTCTCTTAATTATCTTAAACCCATCTAGTACAATAGAGGGTATAGCCGTCTAGAAACAACTATAGAAATATTTATTATGCTATGTATTTTATTTTTTCTTCCTATGACTTAACTATGTCTATCTCAGGCGGTCAATCCTGCAATGTAACGATTGAGAGATGGACATGAATCCTTGTACCAACCTATACCCACATACGCTGCCCGAGCTAAAAACAAAGAGAACATCTTTCCTTACTCTAAAGAGTTTTTGGCCATACCCTATGAATCTTTGGGTAGGCCTATCTCCATAACCTCCGTGGGGCATGAACGAGAAACATATAATCCTCCAACATCATAATACCCTACGAGATTTGTATCACATTTTTCTATCCAAAGAAGACATAAGATTTGGACGGATCTAGTCATCTCATTGAGATCGAGACAGACTCAATCATCTCTAAGAGACCAGTTTCACCAGTGCCTCATTTGGATCCGTGTTCCCAGAGTTATCTTTTATTGAAGTTATAGGTCACATTCTAATACCATTATCTCACAGGATAACACTCTCATGCCCTTATTCATGATTCATTTACACATACTTTGATGCATGATTCATTTATAACATGCTTTTATGCATGATACATGTCATATTTAATTCATGCCCTCATGCATGATATATGACATATTGAACTATGCTTCGATGCATAATATATGTTATAATTCATTTATGCCCACATGCATGATTCATTCATTTCACATTCATGTGCATGATACATTTATTGAATACATGACATGCTTCACATACAAATATTTGCACAAACATTTAATTTTGCCATATTTTCATTTCAATCATGCAAGTGCAAACATGTACCTGCAAAAGTACTCCATATTCCACCATCTAAAATCATGTCAAGCACGATCTCCTGAACCATAATAAAAAAATACTTTTATTCTCATACATTCAAATTATGCTCCCCATGATATCCAAACTATATTTCAAGGTTTGCATGATGCTTTGCATCACACATACTCACCAAAAGTAGTTTACCTTTAAATATTGCATTCATTTTTTAATGCACATTGACTCCATGATTGCTTTGCGATACTTAGCATTAAGTGTCATATTTTTGTGATATCTGCATGACAATTCGTGTATGTATGGTTCAAGCATTTAAGTATTTTATATATATCAAAAATTGAACTAACACATGCATCTATGCACATGCAATAGCAAACATAAACAATATATGAGCACTTGCGCCAAATTGAAATTATAATGCGCGTGTTAATATAGTTAACTACGCACATTTGCGCTTGCTCACATGCATTTTTATGACACATTTCACACCTAATTAAAACCATAACTCAAATGTGTATAAAACCAATTCAAAATTGAGTTTTAAATACACATAATCGACATTTTAAAACTGATTTTGAATCTCATTTAAAACTACATCTAAATCTGGAATTTTCTCTCTTTGGCATTTACCAAACACTTAGTATGCAACACAATTCCCAAGGCATAAATTAAAGTTTTAGAATTTTAAACGTGTAGAACTTAATTAAATAAACTAATTTAACTATTCTAATAACTTGCTCATTATACTAATTAATTAAAATATCACATAATCATCTAATTAGGCATGTCAAAAACCTAATCCACTAACATGATACTACACAATATGCTTAGACTAACATAATACTAAAACATGCTAGATTGTGGCAAAACAAGCATTCTACAAGTTTACTTAAGGGATCCTACCCTCATAGATTTGGTAGAAAACTCTGCAACGAATTGCCTCTTTGGCAATTCATCAAACACTTAGTGTGCACATGCAACACCAAGGGAAACCAGTGAATTGGGTTCAATTGGAGCACTCCCTTGCTGATGGAGAGTGATACAGAGCTTCACACGAATCGAAGAGATGTTAGAAGGTAGATCCGCACCCAAAACAACACAAAACGGAGATCGAGTAGGGCGATTTTCTTAACAACGACCCGAACAACTTCAATAATGGCAACCAACGGGCTGGACAACTGTGGCTGAAGGTTCTCCACAGTCTGCAAGCAAATCCAGGTGCACCAAATGCCGCTGCACATTTCTTGAGGCTTGATTCCCAAGGCAGAATCAATTTCCTTAGGATTTCCTTGGGGAAATTGATCCAAGCAAGATGAAAATTGAAGAGAAAGGTGGAGAAAATGAAATCCACACCTATGCTGCTGAAGGAGATGACGCCAATCTGTAGGGACATAATTCCCAAGCTGAAAAGTGGTGCAAATTTCAAGAAAATCCGATTTAGGTAAAATCGGCTAGAAGACCCCCCCGCCCCCCCAAAAAAAAAGAAAAAAAAGAAAAAAAAGAAAAAAAAGAAAAAAGAAAATAGGTGAAGAAGATGGAGACGGGGAAGCGAGACTCACCTTTGTGTCAATGTAGTTGTGAGTGGTCAAATTCCAAGAAAACTAGATGGCACAAATCCCAATGCTATCTGCTAGGGTGAGAAGAAGAAGAAGAGAGAAATTATTTTCTCAAAACCAAGAAGAGGAAGAAGGGGGAAATGGGGGGTCAACCTTGGGGATTTGAGAAAGAAAGGAGATAAAGGGGGTCGGGTGCCCTAGTGGGCCCAACCCAACATCTTTTTGAGTCTCCTATGCACCCTCCCAAATTGGATCCAATTCGGGTCTGGTTTGGGTCCGGTTCAGTCCCAAACCCTAAATTGAGTTATATATATAAATCAAAACTCAACCAGCATAATATATATATTTAAAATTTCAAAAATATAATTGAATATAAATCTCTTTAGTTTAAAACCTATATGATCCTAATTTGAGTTAACACATTGGGTCCAAACCCCTATGGACTACGAGTCCATATTAAAAATCCATTTCCTTTTACTAAATAAAATCCCAAATTTTGCTAAAAAAATAACTATCTAATCTTTAAATAAATTATTGCTTTATCCATTCTTAAATTATTAATTATATGTGATTAAAATTTCCACATAAATTATTTTTGACCAAAATACCCTTTTTTATGACAATTCATTCGCAACCTACTTAAATACATCTAGTTAAGCTCAAACACTGTGAAAAGACATTAGTAAGTCATTGACACACTTAAATATATATTTTTAATTATAAATAAACTATTTTTAATAGTTAATTATCTAAAATAATTTTGAAAGTACCAATTATACCCTTATTGGCCATAAATGAGTAAATAAACACGAAATTCATCCAGAACTTAGATTTAAAAGCCAGAAACAAATTCCTAACTTGAGGAAAAAGATGTTTACTTTATTTATTTATAATCCTAAAAAATTATAGGTTTTACAATAGCAATGGTCACAACCGAAGGAGGAAGAAGCGACTTGAACCTGTCTGACATATACAAAAAATTTCCATGATGGGGTTGTTTTTGTGCAAAATCTGTGTGTGAATTAGATATGGGAAATATCTTGAGAAACAGAAATGGAAAACAAGGCTTTTTTAGGCTCATGCATATATATATATATATATATATATATATATATATATATATATATATATATATATATATATATATATATATATATATATATATATATATATGAGTAATGCGTTCCTTAGGCCCCCTTTTTCATTAGTTAGGCCCCTTCAAAATCATAGTTGTAAGTTTTTTTTTTCACTCATCAAACACCGTAGATGTGATCTATAAGTTTTGTTTAGTGAGAACCATCTTTTTGTATCGTTAGAATCGGACCTGTATACAAGTTTTTTCGGTGAGCTAAAATCAATGGCTATGAAGGTACTGGTTTTTTTATGACTCATAAAAATATAAACATGATCCAAGGGTCGATTCCCACTAAATCGAGCATGATAAACACATCTAATGGTTTAGATCTATCATAAAACAGTTAAAATCTAAGGAAAAGAATGAGAAATGGGGCCTAATATATATATATATATATATATATATATATATATATATATATATATATATATATATATATATATATATATATATATATATATATATATATATATATATAGAGAGAGAGAGAGAGAGAGAGAGAGAGAGAGAGAGTGTGTGAACCACAATTTTCATGGATTTTTTATTCTTTTTTCTTGAATCTAACCATACCTATGTGATCTACATGCTTGGTTTTATAAGAACCCGCTCTTGAATCATCCAATTTTGATGCATAAATGAGATTTTTTTAAGGCTTTAAAATCAATGGTTGATAATCTTTATAAATATTCAAGCATTCAAAAATCATATCTTTTATCGAAAATACACGATCCAATGGTTGATTCCTAGCAAATTCACCATGCCAAGCACATCCACATGGTTGGATTTGCAAAAAAAGTGTTGAAAATACCCATATTTCTAGTTCTCATATTCTAGTGACTATATATATATATATATATATATATATATATATATATATATAGAGAGAGAGAGAGAGAGAGAGAGAGAGAGAGAGAGATGAATGTAAGGTCCAACAACAAAAGTGTTTGATCTTATGTCGGACATGCATGCGCAAAGGGCAAAAAAAAAACCCTTTAGTGGCCGTTGCGACACTTCTAAACACTCTTTTTTTGGTTGTGTGGCTCACAATTGCACGTCCCATGGGTTATTGATCTGCAAAACACTTGATCTACAAAAAATTATTTTTTTTGAAGAAAATAGTGATTTCTACTCATTAGTTTCTTACCTTCATTAATAGCCAATATTTACCCTATATATACATGGTAACTAGAATATATTAATTGAAAATGTGTGAGTTGGAGTGTGAACTAGGCATTTTCAATGTTTTTTTTTTCAAATCCAACCATGCAGAAGCATTCATCATGGTCTATTTCCTAAGAATTGATTATTGGTTCATGTATTTATTATAAAAAAATGAATTTTTGGATGCTTGATTTTTTTTGTCATTGATTTTCAAGCCTTAAAAGATTCTTCTTATGCATCATAATCAGATAATTCAAGTGTATGTTTCTATAAATGAAAAATGTTTGTACTATCATTATAAAATGGCATGATTTTAGAAATGATTCACAATTTACCGAAATCCTTCTCATGCACAAAATTCTAATTTTTAACTTTTTAAGGATATTTTACCCTTTGCACAAACAAATATGTTGTGTTTGTGTAATAGATACATATGTCTTTCGAAGGTCGCAATATCTCAATAAAAAAAAGATTCACACATACATTTTGCTGACTTAATGAAATTCACATAAATTATTTGCAAACATGCTAACTTGAATCCCAACATTAGAGATTCACATTTTAAATGTGTGAATCTTTTGAGATTCACAAGCCCGATGTGAACCTTCTAGAATTTAAAATTTTGAGCTCGGAAGGTTCGCTTCATACATTTGCGACAGTCTTGGCATTCATGCAGATGTCATGCGAACATCCTTTAACTAAAAACTCGCTTAAAGTCAGGACATACGTCTATAAATCTATTACCGAACTTCACAAATATATGTTACGAATGTCCCTAACTTCGTATGTTTTTTATTCGAGCTCAACAAGTTTGCATCACATATTTATGGACATCACTACCTTCGTGCAGATAGCATATGAACGTCCTTTAACTAAAAACTCACATAAAGTTTGGACCTACATCCACAAATATGCATATGACATTCACAAATATGTGTTGCAAAAGTCCTTACCCTTACATGTTTTCTGATTATAGGTTCACATCACATATTTGCGGATGTCACGACCTTCACACAAATATTATGTGAACTTCCTTTAACTACAAACTCGCATAAAGTCTAGACGTATATTCGCAAATATGTGTCTGACGGTCACAAGTGTCACATGCCACCCTTTTGCAAATATCCATACCTTCGCATGTTTTATGCTTTTGATCACACCATTCATTTGCAGACGTCCTTATGTCATTCAGACATATGACTCATGAACATCCTCCGTACATGCGAGACCTCTGACCTCAGTTGCAAACATATCAAACATTCATATATTCAACATGAGATTCACAAATATTCTTATGAAGTTTCTGCGAATCTCCTAACCCTCGCAATAATGCTTATGAACTTCCATACACGTATTAAATGTGACTCTTCGTATGTACAAAAGCTCTGTTTTATATTTGATGACCCATTTCGCATAACATTAGGGTTTCTTAGCATTTCTTCATTGTCTACATAATTGTTGCTACCACTAATTAGTTGTTCAGATGCACAAACTAAATCACAAGTCATCATATTTATCTTCTCATTTGATTATAATGATGTATCGTTCATACATTTTCAAATTTCATGATTAATCATAAAAATAATACTTAAGCATAAATTATACAGTTCAATAACTTGTACTTCCTTATGTCATCAGCCTTGAAAGACTGTATGTTATCTGCATGATTTTCTAAACATCAATCACACTGGATTGTTGATATAACTGTACATTCTCTGCACACGTCCTCTAATAATGTATAACATTACTTGTGTAAGTTGTTCATTACTTGCACGTACGTCATCTATAGCCTTAATTGGTTGGGGGCAACTGCATGCCCTTCACATGCATGTTACGAACATCTATATTACCAATTGTTTGGGTGAGTTGGATGTTTGCCTTCAACAGATATTGCCTAATATAAATGCACATTTTGCACACGTTTTTCATCATCGTTTGAAGCAGTGTTTCTTCAATGACTATTTCGTTCATCAACTGCTTCTTGAAGATCACTTTCAACTACTTTTTGTTTAACTTTGTCATGCAGTATAATGAAAACATTTAAGTAAATATTACTAGTACATAATATAGAGTCTACATCATCATCATCAAGAATAAGTATAGTTATTTTTTGGCTTTCTATGTTTGCAGAATAACTATACTGAAAGCTTACATACTCTTCGATATATCTAGTTTTATGAGACATCAAAACCATAAATTCTTTAAAGCTATTGTTTTTTGACACTATTATAGATCTCCAATGAAAGTCATTAATGAGATGGTAATGTACTTTAACTCTTTTTAAGGCCATCATTATCTATCTACACCAACCACATAACATATAATGCATCAAATGAAAATATCATGTAATAAAAGGCCATTCATATAACCTTTATACGTTCAATTAATATATATGCCTACACCAACTACATTTGTTGTCTTACACTAAAAACCATTTAATTCAACCATTACCCATTACCCTAATTGAACTTTTGTGCACAATCAACCCTAACCCCATTACCCCAAAACAAAACAATCATAAACATATAATCCATTGTTAAATATTAAATAAAATATAAGCAAACAAACATAAAATATCAATAGTAACAACCAAATACAAATACTATTAGGCCAACAAATATATATCTATAAAAAAACCTTAATCCAACAAGAAAACATATGCAACTCACTTCTCGTCCAAGGTTTTGGCAGCCAGAAAATGGGAAAGGTTGACAAAAAAGTTACAAGGACAAAGAAAATGTATATGAATTTCATATGTGAATCTCTTGTATTGGGATTTAAGTTAGCATGTTCGTAAGTACTTTATGTGAATTTCATCAAGCCCACAAAATGTACATGTGAATCTCCATTTTATTGAGATATTGCGATCTTCGGACAACGTACATATTTATCGTACAAACATCAACAGGTTTGCTTGTGCGAAGGGTAAAAATATCCTAAAAAAGACAAGAATCAAAATTTTGGCCATGAGAAGGATTTTGGCAAATTGTGAGGCATTTTTAAAATCTCATCATTTTACAGGGACAATACAATCATTTTCCATTCTATAAAACTAAGTATCTAGATCACATCTATGTGGTAAAATTTAAGAAATTTTTTAAAAAACCTATAAAAATCTTTGTTCATACTCTAGTTCACATATTCTACTGGCCCCCCCTCTCTCTCTCTCTCTCTATATATATATATATATATATATATAGATGCGTGTGTGTGTACATCAGTGTTAAATGAAATACGCTAAATGAAACATGCTAAATAGGTTTTTCGGTTTTTTCATCATTTTTTTTTGCAGTTCTAACCTCATAAATGTGCTGAACATGGTAGATTTACTAGGAATCCACACCTGGATCATGTGTTTTCAATGAAAAATGATATTTAGAGCATTAAAAATTTATAAAGTTTTGGACTTGTTTTTTCAAACCTTATAAAACCAACCCATGTGTAGGAATGGAACACTTCATGAGCTGATTCCTTTAAATCAAGTACATAGATCATCTGTACGGTCATAATTTAAAAATAAAAAAAGCCCAAAAATGCCATTTAACAAGTTTCATTTAGCATGGATGTATTACCCTATATATGCACGTGTCAAATTTTTTTTTATTCAAGTAAAATGCATGTTTTTTATGTAGAGCAAATAAGTTTCAAAATTGATGGAAAACAAGCTTCTCACATAATGGAAAACGTGTTTTGAATAAGTTACCCATAAGTTTCCAAAATTTAGTTTCACGTTTCAGAAACAGGTTTCCTACATGCAAGTGGAGTTTCCGGTACCCATGATTCAGCCCAACTTTAAAAAGTGACGCTGATCAGATCAGGAACAGAATAACCCACTACACACTGGTACGTACATTTGTTGTATATCAACATCTTTATCCCCACCCATCTGGAGGGGCTGGACATAGTCATACACGTCAGCTATATTTTGAAATATACTATTAAATATCACGATTTTATCATGAAATAGCACTTCTTTTTAATGATTGTATGCTTTTTAGATTTTCTTTATGCATTTATGTATTATGAAACTTCACATATTTTTCAACTTTTAAATATGCCATTACTTTCTGGTATTCCTAGAAAAAACGTTTTTCCAAGTTTATTGTAAGATTTTCTCTCACCGAGAAACTACGATACCAATGTATTTGAGACCTTCATACTGGCTCCATACGAGAAAAAATAATAATCTGCAATTTCAGTTTTGACACATCTCATTACTGATCATACACCAATCTCTCAAACTTTTGAATAAAATGATTCAATTCATGTGCCTTTCTGCTGTTCTTTTCCTCTTTTTTTATGTTACAGATATGAAAAGAAAGAAACTAGGTATAAACGACCAAATGAAGCTGCTGTATACAATGTGGATGGTAAATAAAGAACCAGATGCTCTCAAAGCATAAGGTCATAGAATAAATTTAGATAAATGAATGATTAAAACTTCAATTTAGTTCTCCATGTGCTTCCGATGACCTTTTTCGGGGAAGGATCATTTGGCCCCTTGTCCCGCTGCCCTGATGTAAAATACAACCATCCATCCCAGTACCCAACCAGTGTAGTCTTGACTCTAAAAGGCAACCTCCCAATTACAGACCATTCCTGCATTGCAGAACCAATATAACCATTCAAAACAGTGCAATCCGAGATATGAAGTTAAAAAGTAGCTGGAAATTCAGCTCACAATTTGCAGTGAGAACATCTGAACAAGAAAATAATAATGATAAACCGGAATAATTAAACTAGTCTCATTTAATAAAAAACTTGAAGAGGGATTAAGAAACAAGTATCAACTGTAAATAATACAAGTCTAACCACTATAAATAATTCAAGTCCAGCCTAAAATGGTTGCTCATTGCAGAAGCTAAACTGCTAATCTATAACTTATTTCAGGGAAAGATAGCATATATATATATATATAATTTCTATGGTTACAGTGGTAGTAATCAGCATGCAAAAGATAATTGCTAAGAACAAAGTGCAGCAGAAAGCTGCAAGTAACTGCAGGATACCCCTGTCAGAAACCAGCTTCTTTTTAGATTAACACCCCAAGAGGACCAGGAGCAGAAATTGAACTTTAAGACATTCTACCAGTTTCTGAATAGGTAAAGGCATATTGCAAGTACATGGCAGGCCAGGAAATGCTAAAAGTTTTGGTTCAGACCAGAAGAAATCACACACAAAAACACAGTTTTATGTGGTTCGGTTCTTAACGAACCTACATCCACGCTATAAGCCTCAAACTCTCTTAACGTGAGAGAGAGGTTAATCTCCTTTATTTATAATTGAAATATACACAGAATTTTTTCTACATTCATCCTTGTCATCATGACTTTGATTCAGGGTTACCGGTGAAATTCCACTAGAGGGGGGATGAATAGTGAAATACGATAAAGATCGATAAAATAAAATAATCAGACAATAAGGCACAACACATAAAACACAGAATTTATACTGGTTCGGTCAATACCCAGACCTACATCTAGTCCCCAAGCAAACTACTTGAGCTTTCCACTATAACATCCGAGTCACCGGATAAATAGTACAACACCCTCTTCCTCAGAGGTCTTCTTCTCTCAACAGAGAAGAGGCACACCCTCTTCCACAGAGGTCTTCTTCTCTCAACAGAGAAGGACAACACCCTCTTTCACAGAGGTCTTCTTCTCTCAACAGAGAAGGGCAACACCCTCTTTCACAGAGGTTTACTTCTTTCAACAAAGAAGGAAAACAGTGAATAACAGAGTTACAATATTTCCTATAGAACCTTCAGAATGATATGAATGCACGAATGAAGGATTCTCAGAATGTTCTGTTTGTCACTCAGAGGATACTCTTTGTCAAAGAGCTATACTTGACTTTTTCTCTTTTCTTTCTTTTCTTTTTCTCTTTCTTTTTCAAGGCTCTCTTTTCAAATATCGAATAGGAATTTTTCTCGTTGTAAGCTCACATGTCCATTCCATGTTGAATAGTTTATTTGAGTGTGTTTATATAGCTTTTAAAAAAGTAGTCGTTACATTTTGAAATCGTAGCCTTTTTGAGATGTGAAATGTTATGTCATTTCAAAAACATCTTTAGAGAAATTCGAGAAAGCCTTTTTCCATAAAAGTAAAATATAGGGTACACTAGTCGTTGTAATATTTTAGGTAATACATATTTTATGAAAAAAATCTATTTCTTACAATAGTACATTGAACGTTGGATTGTAGTTTTGTCTTTATTCTAATTAATGATTTGAGGTACATAAGTACTTCTTTACTTTAAATAAGTGTAACTACAATGAGTGCTTTGAGATATTTATTTGTACATAGTCATGTCAAGTGTTTTCTTTATGTTGTGTTTTTCAAAGTCTTCAGAGAGAATGAGGACTACAAGAAAGTCGACATTCTTGAGAAGGATATTTAACAAGGATTTCTTACAGGAGGTATTTAATGCTATACAAAGAGAATGATGACTTCAAGTAAGTCGACATTCTATGGGTTTGTAAAAAGGTAACTAGAGTCTTTTCAAAACCTTTATTATATTTGTTTTCTTTGTGTAGCCGATTTTCATGTTTTGTCTTTTTCCTATATTTGAAATCATTTCTTTAAAGATGGTAACTAGAGTCTTTTCAAAAACATATTATATTTGTTATGTAGCCGATTTCATGTTTTGTCTTTTTCCTATATTTAAAATCATTTCTTTAAAGATAGTAACTAGAGTCTTTTCAAAACATATTATATTTGTTTTTCTTTATGTAGCCGATTTCATGTTTTGTCTTTTTCCTACATTTCTTTTCATGTTGTCTTGTATATGATGTAAGGTACAATTATTACATTTTGAAATCATGTCAAAATACCTTTTTCATAAAGGGTTGTAAGAAGGTACAATTATTAGTTTTCAAAAAGGAGCTTTTTGAAACTATCGTATACTTTTATGATATAGCTTTTATGAATGAGTATGTAATATGCAATATGCATGTTCCTGAAGGTTCTGTTACATATGACTCTAAAGAAGAAAAAAAATCTTCATCTTGAGGTAGCCGATCTCTTCAGTTGATCTTTAGGAATGCATGGCTCATCAAGCTTTTTCTTCAAGGAGTAAGATTGCACTAGTTGTACTTGAACAAGAAGTCTCCATCCTTTTTGGGTGAGATATCCTTGCATCAAATACTCGTTAGATTTATGGCAAAACATATTCAGTCATAATATAACATTTTTCAAGAGGACATATTATCATATCATATAAAATCAAATACGACAGTGTATCATATTATGTGACATCAAAACAGAGTTTCTCAACAACCGGAAACACTATAGAACTCAGGGAAGCGCACTTTCGAAACGTGCGAGGAAGCAACCCTTTTTAATGGGGAAGTGCGCTTCCCATTTCGCTTCCCACTCGCTTTTCAATATCAGAACAAATTTGAAGCCTTTAACAATTTATTTTTTGCCCAATATCGAGAAAACTCGATTCCTATTTGCTTCTCACTCGAATCCTAGGTCGTTTCCCTCTTCATTTCCTCTTTGCTTCTTCCGGTTCGCTTCCCTTCTAGCTTGAGAGACGATTCCCGGTTCGCTTCTAAGTCGTCTCACGCTTTCTGCTTCCTAAAATTTTACAAGTGCCTCACTTGCCACTTCCGCTTCCTCGACTGACAAATATGCTTTGAGTAGGCAAGAGATGGAGTCCGTGGGGGGACTTGCTACTCAAGGAGTTACACGAATTGGTCTCCTTCCTTTGAGAGAAGCCCTTCTCATATGTTGGGTCTTGAGTTGGACTCTTTCCAATGTGAAGAGTCTTCCTCATATGTCAATCTGGATCCTCTAGAGACTCCCTGAGATGGGCCACACATCTTCTCTAACAGCCCCCTCAAGGTCAACGGGGTGGCATAACATCTGGATCCTCAGCGTTGATCTTGTTGCATAACATTTTGTGCCTTTGTGATGTTAAGGGCTTTGTCAACACATCTCCAACTTGATCTTTGGACTAGATATATTTCACAATTAGTTGTTTCTTGGCAACTTTTTCCCTCACAAAGTGAGTATCAATCTCAATATGTTTACTGCATGAGTGATGCATTGGATAAACTGCAAGATGAGATGCACCAACATTGTTGCACCACAGAATAGGCGTGTCAACATTAATTTTTAGTTCCTGAAGTAAAAATTGAACTCAAGTCAACTCTACAACTGCATTAGCCAAGGCTCGGTATTCAGATTCTGTACTGGACCATGAGACTGTAGCCTCTTTCTGGGAACTCCAAGAGATCAAATTAGGACCCATAAATATTGCATAGCTATCTGGTAGACCTCTTGCAAACTGGACATCCAGCCCAATCGACATCTGAGAAAGCAGACAAAAGAGATATTTGAAATGCCTTTATCTCCAATGTAAGGTTCCTTTCAAGTATCTTAATATGCACTTTACTGCTGCCTGATGATTTTCAGTAGGTTCATGCATTAACTAGCAAACACAGTTTACTGCAAAAGACACATCAGGTTAATCGTAGCATATTGAAGACCTTCGACAACACTTTGTACATGGAAGGGTCACTGATATACTATATATGTAAAAACAATTTTCTTTTTTGAACAGGGGCCTAATCCTAGCCTGGACAGACGGCTGAAGCTGGACAGCAGACTGTTCTGTCCCAGCTGACTGTTAAGGCTGACAAAAAACACCAAATCTGATTTTTTTTTTCTTTAAATAGATATATAAAAAAAAAATTGCATGTTCAGATTCAAAATTTCAAGCACCGCAGTCCCTTGTCCACCTGTCCGGAATCGTCCACTTGTCCAGCGGACATATCTGTCCAGGATGGACAAAACGGACAAGGGTTCAGATCTGGCCAGATCTGCCCATCATCACGATGGCCAGATCTGTCTGCTAAACATATGGGACAGATCTGTCCAAATTTATATATGTAAATACATACGTTCACATATGTATATACATATATAAAAAAAAAATACATAGATATATGAATGTATATTAGTGTAGGAACTAAAAACACGTATTCTAAGCTTGCATACATCGATTTCCATGGATCGGAATGGTGAAACTAAAATAAAATCCATAGTTCTCCTTCAAAAATATTGCCTAAAGCTTATTTAGGCTCTTTTTCTCATCCGAAACAAAAGAGAACACTCGTACCTTGTTTGGAGTTCGAAAGAATAGATGGGTGAAACGTCGGACGATCGGAAAAGATGATAGACCATTCCTCTTCTTCTCCTTCTGCTCTTTTCCTTTTCCTCCTTCCCTCTCTTTCTCTCTTTTCCTCTCTCTTTCTCTTTTTTTTTTAATTATATATAGAGAGGACAGGGGGTGACGCCCCCCCTCTTTTCCAGCCCTTCTAGAGTGGGCTGGAGAGAGGACTTCCCCATTTGGGAGTCCTCACCCACTTTCTAATTTTTTTAAAACTCTTTTTATGTTGACTTTTCCAAACTTTCCTAATTCCCTAAAATCCCAAATCTTTCCAACTTCTACTATTTCTAAAGCTTCTAATGGACTCTTATAGAAATCCTAATTAGATAGCTGCCTCCCCTAGTAAATTTTGGAAAATATTATTTTTTATATTAAACTAATTAATTACAAATTATTTATTAGTTTAATAAATTAAAAAAAAAATTCAGAGGGTACCTTACCCATCTAGGAGTATTTTAAACCTTAAAATTACTTTAATTTAACCTGTATAATAAATATAAAGCTTTATTTTAATTGGATCTAGATTTTGGATCTGGATCTAGATCAAGATCCAAATCCATATCCAAAATTCATTTGGATCCTAAGTTGGATCAATTCCTTATTAATATGGGTCTTGCACTGAGTCCAGATCCATATTAATTTGGACCATAGGTATTGGATCCAATCCGATCCAAATCTAGACCCAGCCCATCAAGGTAGTCATTTTTAGAAACAATGCGATTTTCGGGACAACCATAGCCCGAATTCGAAAAATAAAATACCATTATTCTCAGAATTTCGAGACGCATCTAACGATATCTAACTCAAATTTCGCCTCTGAAATTCGCCCGAATTTAACCCGAATTTTGCTTGAATTTAAAGGTCAAAAATAAAAATTTTATCGACCTTCGATTGGCTTATTTAGACCTTGTCGATGAGACCTACGCCAAGCCCAGACTCAAAGAACATAGGCTTAATATCGAGATTTTATCGATTTTTCTTCTATACTTAGACAAATTTTTGAAAATCTCAAATTTGACTAAGTGTGAAAATACACGATATTACATCTAGAGACTTACTGAGACGATCCACATATATCTTATAATCTAACAAATTCTACTAGATCACAATTTCAAAAGCAACCTTTGTGGAATTACAGACCAAGGAATAGTACATGCAATGAACTCAGTGTCATTTTACACAGAGCCATGATACAATTAAGATAAAAAGATTCACAAATTCAGAGATATCCTTTTTCTTGCATGTTGCCTCATGAATGATATGAATCAAGCCCCAAATCCTTGAACAGGTAAAGTGAATCATTATGCTAAACACAAATGAGGACAGTTTGGTAGTGATTTAGTTGTGAATCAAATATTTGACCATGTCGTCAGGTCAGACTTCATTGAGACAAGATCCCAATATCACTACAAGGTCCACTAAACTGAATCTGTCGACTGCACAGAGAATATATACAAGTGCATGTCGATCCATCAATTATTGAACTCAATATAAACTTGATGGGTTTTAAGTGTTAGATTTCACTAGGATCTGTCACATGTGAAAGAGAGATGAAAGAGAAAGAGGGACCTGCGGCTGTCACGATTTCCAATAATGAAATTGTGACCTAAAACATGTATATATATCCTTCATTTACAATATGGTTTGGGTCTGATATATTATCCAGACCCGGAATACAAAATAACAAATACAAGTAAAGATTACATAGACAAATAGACTTTTTCACCCCCCCTCAAGTTGATCATGGTGTTGAACCATGAACAACTTGCCTTTAAGTGTCCAAAAACGATCCTTGGTCAAACCTTTTGTGAATATGTCTGCAACTTGTCTTTCAGTGTTAACAAATTCAGGCTCGATCTCCTTTCCTTCAACCTTTTGTCTCACAAAATGTTGATCTATCTCAATGTGCTTGGCACGACTGTGATGAACCAGATTGAATGACATGTTGAGAGCACTTTGATTGTCGCACAGCAAAACAGACCGAGATATCACTTCTCCCACTTCAGTTAGCAAATGTCTGACCCATGTGACTTCAGCAGTAGCGGCAACCATAAATCTATACTCAGCCTCAGTACTTGATCTAGCAATGGCCTTTTGTTTTCTACTGCTCCAGGATACTAAATTTCTTCCAATGAAGATGCAATATCCTGATGTAGACCTTCGTTCATCCGGATCCTCTGCCTAGTCTGCATCACAATATACAGTAATCTCGCGCATGTTCTTGCTAGATGGTTTGGGAGAATATATCAATCCATCCCCAACTGTTTCTTTCAGATATCTGAGTATCCTTTTAACAACCTCCATATGCCCAGTACGCGACTCATGCATGAACTGGGACACTTGATTGACTGAATAAACAATATCAGGTCGAGTGAATGTGAGATACTGTAACATCCCCATTAGACTGCGGTACCTGGTGGGATCCTCACACAAGTCTCCATCATGAGCGCTTAGTTTTTGGTGAAGAATACTTGGAGTCCCTAGAGGTTTACAATCTTTCATACCTGCTTTGGTTAAAACGTCCATCGTATACTTGTGTTGGGTGAGAGTCAACCCATCAACTCGGCTATCAACTTCAACTCCAAAAAAATAACGCAGGGCACCAAGGTCTTTCATTTTGAATCTCTGACTCAATAGTTTCTTTACTTCTTTGATATGATCCTCAGAGTTTCCTGTGATGACAATATTATCAACATAAATCAGCAATAAGGTGATCACATTTTGCCCTCTAAAGATGAACAATGAGTGATCTAGTAGGGAGTGAGCAAAGCCATGCTTCTGAATCTCAAAAGAGAAGCTATCAAACCAAGAGCGAGAAGCTTGCTTTAGGCCATAGATAGTGTAACGCCCCAAAATTTCGAACCTTATAAATTCCTTGAAATAGTTGGAAAATACCTTTTCTTTACAGAGTTTATTTCTAAATCAACGGAAACGATTTCTTTTAAAAGAAAAAAGACGGGTTTGACAACCTTGGGCACGTTAGCGAGAAAACAAAGATTTACCATGGACGATCTGCAATAATACTTAGGAAACCATTCCTTCTATTTAAAGAGAGTATCAAGTTTGTACAAAATTTGGGTTTCCTCAAGGGAAAACCGTATCAAAAACCAAAATGTCCAGGAGAAACACTACGAGCAGAAACAGTGGATCCTTAAATCATCTCGCAGTCGTGCCATCGCCTGATGCACCTAATCGTCACCTGTGCCCATGAAATGGGTTAGTTTTGCGAAAAACTAGCAGGAGAGTACAAAGACAGAAAGAACTAAATTAGGCATAGATAATTTATGCAGCAGGTAGTAACGAGCAAACTAAGCAGATAGACTGGAGGAATAAGCTAAGTACAACAAACTGAAAAGGGTGTGCATGCTCAATTTAGTTATTACTTGATAACCGACCATGCGGGTACATACATGGCACGTGAGTCGAAACAGTCGAGTCAAAGCCGAGTGTTCATTATGTTAAGTATTTTAATATACCTCGGTTGTCTGACTGAATCCTATTCCTATGGAGACGACCGATGGTCGAGAGAGTAAGTCCCCAAGGCCTGATAGGGATGCATCCAACTTCTGCAGAAGTGTTAGGCTAACTTATGTGTGTTTTCAACAACCTGCACTAAGCATTAATCGAGGTCATAAGACTCTCTCATCCAATCATCGTAGTACTAACATGTCTCGCATGTTTAAGAAGTACACTTACGAGAAAAAGGGATACAGGTCCTTAATAGGAGCCTCGGGAGTGTGTTTCGCAAAGATATAATGTTTTTTAAAAACTATTTTAACATATCAAATCTTTCGAAACCACACACAATCTTGCCAACATAAGGCATGTGATTTTCTCGAATCTGACATCCGATGACGTAGTGTCTGGGTGCTATGTAAGTCACGACACTGGTTTTGGTAAATGGGTTTCACAAAGGAACCTATCACCCAACAACTTGGTATTGCCCCAAATCAAGGGTTTTCCCAAACATATCGAGTGGAAAGAGGAATAGGTATACCTCTCAAATACATTGAGTCTATGGCAAGGAAAAGAAACAAAAGATAATAATGCGAAAAGGAAGTGCCTGGGCGTGAAGCGCGACGGCAAACAGGAACTGCGAAAGCAAGGGACAAGGATCGCGAAACCGCGTCCTTGAATTAAAAGACAGTAAGTAGTAAAAAAGCCTGGGCGCAAAGCGCGACGGCAACAGAAACAGAAAGTGCGTAAGCAAAGGACAAGGACCGCAAAACCGCGTCCTTGAATTAAAAGACAATAAGCAGTAAATACGAAAGTAAAAGCCTGGGCGCAAAGCGCGACGGCAAACTGAAATGCGAAAGCAAAGGACAAGGATCGCGAAACCGCGTCCTTGATTTAAAAGTGTACTTATATACATAAGTATATAAATATATCATTAAGTCCTTTCGATTATCAATTATTTAAGCATGATTTAATTATTTAAGTCCTTGTGCAACTTCTCCTACCTTGGGGTATTGCGAGGATGGAGTCTTCTACGAACGTAAGTGATTGTCGGTTTAGTTCGCGGGGCGCGAATGGACTCCGTTGCGTAAACTGCAAAAATACGTAGTTTAGCATGCATAAAATGAATATAGGTAGGGAGAAAGCTCGGTTTCTCCGCAACTCAATGCAGGGGTCATCGGCCCCTACCGTTGCGAAAGAGAATGGGGTAGGGTCCAATGACCCATGCCGTTAAAGGAGATGGGTGTAGGGGCCAAATGGCCTTTGTCGAGTTTGCTTGACAAGAAAATGGGACAGGGGCCAGAGGCCCCTGTCGGTCTACAGAGGGGCAGGGGCCATTGGCCCCTGCTGGGTTTTTAAAAGGAGGGGCAGGAGCCTTCGGCTCCTGCCAGCCTTTTTAAAAGAAAGGGGCAGGGGCCGATGGCCCCTGCCAATGGAACGAGTAGGGAGGAGGGAGCGCAGGGGCCAAAGGCCCCCCTGCGGCTCAAAAGGAGAGGAGGTAGGGGAGTGCAGGGGCCAAAGGCCCCTGCCGAGCCCTTGCTCGACAGAAAAGAGACAGGGGCCTCTGGCCCCTGTCGGTTTAAAAGAGGGCTAGGGTCCAAATGGCCCGTGCTTGGTTTCCGAGGGGTGGGGCAGGAGCCTTCGGCTCCTGCCACCCTCTCTTAAGGGGAAGGGTAGGGGCCATCGGCCCCTACGTGGAAAGGGAAGGGCAGGGGCCATGGCCCCTGCCGGAAAATTAAAAGGGCAGGGGGCTCCGCCCCCTGCCTGCTAAGAAGAGGAAAGCAAGGGGGGCGGAGCCCCCTTGCTTGTCGAAAAAGAGGAAGGCAAGGGGGCGGAGCCCCTTGCCTGTCGAGATAGGAGGAAGGCAAGGGGGCGGAGCCCCTTGCCTGTCGTGAAAAAAAAAGAGGAGGAAGGCTCGGCAGGGGCCGCCGGCCACCTGTCGGCCTTCCGGCGAATCAGGCGGAGGAAAAAGGGGGAAAAAGAGGGGGGAAAAGGATGGGGCTACCTGGGCTGCCATGAAGGGGGGTTCGCCGGAGAGGGTGGCGCCGTGAAGAGGGGGGGGTTGTCCTGCGTCGGCAAAAAGGGAGAGGGAGATGGAGTCGGGGGAAGAGAGAGCAGAGGGGAGAGAGACGAGAGATGAGAGAGAGAGTCGGGGGGGCGGGTCGGGGGAGGCTCGTAGGCCCTCCCCTCTCCCCTCTCGTCTTTTAATAGGGAGGGGGCGCACACAGGGCTCGCCCCCTGTGTCGCCGGAGGCTCCCCTTTCCCTGTGGGCTGCCAGTCCCCTCGAAAAGGGTTTTCGAGGGGCTGACATAGGTTGGATCCGGGTCGGGTTTGGACCCGACCCGGGTCCGATCTTAATTTTTTTTTAACTGGTTTTACATCTAACCCTCCTTAAAATAATTTCATCCTCGAAATTAAATTGAACTTAACGATCAAAGTACAAGTCAGGGTATTTCTCCCTAATAGCATAGTCAGGCTCCCAAGTACATTCCTCTATTCCATGGTGCTTCCAACGGACCTTTACAAGAGATATTGTCTTAGATCGAAGCACTTGATCTCGACGATCAACGATCTCGACTGGTCTTTCCTCAAAAGACAAATCCTTCTGAATGTCTACATCATTATAATGGATGATGTGTGATGGGTCGTGAACGTATTTCCGAAGCATGGATACGTGAAAAACGTTATGGATCTGAGCGTACTGAGGAGGTAAAGCCACACGATAAGCTGCTTCACCAATTCGTTCCAGGATCTCGAACGGTCCGACAAATCTAGGGCTTAGCTTTCCCTTTTTCCCAAAACGAAAAACGCTCATTGTGGAAGATACCTTAACAAAAACCATATCTCTTATCGAGAAGGTGAGCTCTCGACGACGACGATCCGCGTATCTTTTCTGCCGACTCTGTGCAGTACGGAGTCGCTCTCGTATCATCTGCACCTGCTGAGTGTAGTGTTGTAGCACTACAGGAGATTCCATCATTCGCTCGCCAACCTCGTCCCAATAGAGAGGCGAACGACAAGGCTTTCCATACAAGGCCTCGTAAGGGGCCATCCCGATGCTAGCGTGATAACTGTTGTTGTACGCGAATTCGGCCAGACTGGTATGAGAATCCCATTCTCCCTTCCAGTCCATCATGCACGGACGCAGCATGTCCTCCAAAGTTTGAATTGTGCGTTCAGACTGTCTGTCAGTCTGAGGGTGAAAGGCGGTACTGAACTTTAAATTCGTACCCAAAGCGATTTGAAGTTGTCCCCAAAACCTCGAGGTAAACCTCGGATCACGATCGAAGATGATAGATACCGGAACACCGTGCAACCTCACAATCTCACGAATGTAGAGATCCGCCAAACTGTCTAAGGACTGACTAATACGGATAGGAAGGAAATGAGCCGATTTGGTGAGTCGATCAACGATCACCCAAATCGCATCGTTCTTTCTTCGTGTCCTTGGCAAATCGACGATAAAGTCCATAGTGATGTCTTCCCACTTCCATTGTGCGATCTCCATTTGTTGCATCACTCCGCCAGGTCGTTGATGCTCGATCTTAATCTGCTGGCAAGTCAAACACTTAGAGA
Source organism: Nuphar pumila (assembly GCF_984573655.1). Taxonomy (NCBI): domain Eukaryota; kingdom Viridiplantae; phylum Streptophyta; class Magnoliopsida; order Nymphaeales; family Nymphaeaceae; genus Nuphar; species Nuphar pumila. The sequence continues at coordinate 26,021,489 of NC_143256.1, read as the reverse complement.
TGTATTCGGCCACGTCTCGCTTCATTCCGCTCTACCAAAATCTGCGCTGCAAGTCTTTGAACATCTTCGTGCCTCCCGGGTGAATCGTATATTTGGATTTATGGGCCTCTACGAGAATTTCGTCTCTCAAAACGGGATCATTTGAGACCCAAAGACGATTTTTGAGCCAAATGCTTCCATCGTCCTTAAGTTGGAAAGGAGTATCGGTCTGTTGTGTACGAGCCTTCAACTTCTCGTACTGCGCATCAGTCTTTTGCCCAGCAAGGATCTTGGCTAACAGCTCAGGTTGAGCTATCAGATTAGAAAGACTGATAGAATTTGATGAGACTGCAAACGGTTTCCAGGAAACCAAATCCTCAATCAACTTCCAACCAACGTATAATAGGTTGACGGAAATGCTAGAAGCCTTACGGCTGAGAGCATCAGCTACCACGTTCGCCTTTCCTGGATGGTAGGAAAGGGTGAAATCGTAATCCTTGAGAAATTCTAGCCACCGTCGTTGCCTCATATTAAGCTCCTTCTGTGAAAACAAGTACTTGAGGCTCTTATGATCCGTAAAAGCCTCGAATTGTTCCCCGTACAAGTAGTGTCGCCAAATCTTTAATGCGAAAACCACTGCCGCTAATTCCAAGTCATGAGTCGGATAATTCTTCTCATGAATCTTAAGTTGACGCGATGCGTAGGCGATTACCTTACCATTCTGCATTAGGACGCAGCCCAAGCCTGTCCCGGAAGCGTCAGTATAAATTACGAAGCCACCTTGTCCCAAAGGCAAGGCTAAGATAGGAGCGGTAGTAAGTCGTTCCTTCAGCAACTGAAAACTGTTTTCGCACGAATCGTCCCACACGAATCTAGCCTCCTTCTTTAGCAGCTTTGTCATAGGCAGAGAGATTTTGGAAAAGTCTTGGATAAATCTTCGATAATATCCAGCTAATCCAAGGAAACTTCTGATGTCACGAACATTCCTCGGTTGCTGCCAGCTTAGTACGACCTCCACCTTTGCAGGATCTACGGATACGCCTTTCTCGGATATAACATGTCCCAAAAACATAACCTCCTTGAGCCAAAACTCGCTTTTAGAGAATTTAGCAAACAAACGCTCCTTCCGCAAGGTTTCCAAAATGATGATCAGGTGTTCGCGATGTTGATCCCAGGTCTCTGAGTACACCAGGATGTCATCAATGAACACGATGACGAAGGTGTCTAAAAAGGGTTTAAACACACGGTTCATGAGGTCCATGAAGGCTGCAGGAGCGTTGGTGAGTCCGAAAGGCATGACAGTAAACTCGAAATGCCCATACCTGGTTCGAAAAGCCGTCTTGGAGATGTCATCTTCCTTAATTCTGAGTTGATGGTATCCTGACCTAAGGTCGATCTTTGAGAAAATCTTGGCATTCCGCAGTTGATCGAACAGATCTTCGATACGCGGTAACGGATATTTATTCTTTATCGTGGCCTGGTTGAGCATTCGATAGTCGATGCACAACCGCAATGATCCATCTTTCTTTTTAACGAATAAAACAGGAGCTCCCCAAGGCGAGACACTGGGGCGAATGAATCCTAGATCCATCAATTCCTGTAGCTGCTTCTTGAGTTCCTCGAGCTCGGCTGGCGCCATACGGTATGGAGCTTTAGAAATTGGCGCAGTACCTGGTAGCAACTCGATGTTGAATTCAACCTCTCGTGGTGGGGGAAGTCCTGGCAGCTCCTCTGGGAAGATGTCTGGAAAATCCCGAACCACCTCCAGATCTCTAATCGAAACTAGTGTCGGTTCGGACTGGACGACACTGACTAAAAAGGCAGTGCATCCCCTTCTCAGGTAATGTTGTGCCTTTAGCGAAGAAATCATCTTGCTTGCACGGACCGCCTTCACGAACTTGAATTCCACCCTAGGCATCCCTGGTGGAGATAACACAATTTTGCTTTCATGGCAAAAGATCTTGGCATGGTACTTGTGCAGCCAATCCATGCCTAGGATGACGTCAAATTTGGTCATATCTAGAAGGATAGTGCAGGCCGGATAATGTCGATCTGCCAAGACTACGTCCAAAGCTGGCACGTAGGTCGCACAAATAGTGCTCTTCCCAATCGGGTTATAGACGTTGAGAGCATTATCTAACGAACCTACAGGTACGTGCAAGAGTTCAACAAATTTTACAGAAATAAAAGAATGAGTGGCACCACAATCAAAGAGTACGAAAGCTGCTTGGTTAGCAATCAAGATGGTACCTTGCACAAGCTCGCCCTTGGTCAGCTGTTCGACCGTGGCAGTGTAAACGCGCCCCGGTGCTTTCTTCTGGCCGCTGGACTGAGGTTGTTGCACCTGATAAGAATGTTGCTGTTGTTGTGGTTGCGGCGGTGGTCGGGGGAGCAAAGGTGCTCCATTATTCCTTCTGAGGTCGTCAGCCGCCTTCTTGCGGCACTCGCGTGCAAAGTGGCCCATCTTGCCACAGTACAGGCATCCGCCTGTAAGAAGAGGGCATGCTTGCCCGGGGTGAGGTCGTCCGCATTTGGGGCAGACATCGCCCGCCTGCTGCCGGGCGGGAGGATTGCCCTGAGGACGCTGACGTTTGGAAGGAGGATATGGCTTTCTTCCACCTTCCTTGTTTATGAAAGAGGGCGGTCGCTTGGCTTGACCGCCAGAGGGATATCTCTTTTGATCGTTACCCGCAACGGGTGGCTTCTTGCTTTGGGTGCTCTTGGAGCGTTCTCAATCCTCAGTCAGGAGAGTGGCTGCAGCAACAGCTGCGGAGAGAGTTGATGGCATGCTGTTTAGGACCCTTGGTCGGAGTCCTTCTTTAATCCGCAGATGAATTTACCTGCCCGCTCCCGATCATCTGCAAATAAGTTGGGGCAATGACGCTCCAACTCCTGGAACCTGGAGATGTAGTCCACCAGACTTGACGAACCTTGGCAAAGTTCCAAGAACTCCACCTTTTTCCTCTCCCTCGCATGAGGAGGAAAATAGTTCTCCAAGAAAGCCTTCTTGAAAGCCTCCTAAGGAATAAACGAGTCTGTCGGGAACTGTATGTTCCGAGTCGTGTCCCACAAATGGCGGACGACACCCAAAAGTCTGAAAGTACCATAAAGGGTCTTCTTGTCTTCTGGGACTGTCAAAACTTGGAAAACTCGTTCTATTTCCAAAATCCAATTTTCAGCTGCATCGGGGTCGGGCTTGCCTGCGAAGGTTGGAGGATCGAGCTTTAAGAACTTTTCATATGATACTGTCGCAGGGTGGCTTGGTTCTGGGGTAGGTACTTGGCTGTGCGCTTGATTTCGCATGGCGCTAGCCAATGCGCTCAACGATTCCATGATGAATCCCCGTTGATCTGACCATTCGTCAGACGAACCTTCGTTCGACCCTCGAACCATCCTTAAAATACCCAGATGATACATAAGTCAATACTTTGAAAGAGAAGAGTAATATCAAAAAGTTTATCATATTTCCGAGTAATAGAGATTACAAAAAGCCCAGCAGTGCTGGTATAAGAGGGCACTTACAAAAAGTTAAAACAAAAACTGTCCACGGGTACATAAACCAACGAGTTTATATCTTTTAGGGATGATGATGAGAGTACTTCCTCAAGTACTCTCTTGCGATACCCGTGCGCCTTAACCCGCGCAGAGGGGGAAAAGGATGCAAATCCTCATTCGGGACTTCTTGCCCGTGAAGAGGAGTAGTGGGGGAGTAATGTGGCGAGGCATCCGGTGCATAGGGCGGCGAAGCCGGAGTGTACACTGGAGAATCCGGTATGTACAGGGGTGGAACTGGTGTGTACACCGGGGAATCCGATATGTATAGCGGTGAAGCCGGAGTGTTTACCGGAGTATCTGATATATACTGTGGCGAGTCTGGGGATGGTGTGTAAATTGGTGAGTTGGGGGAAGGCATATGAGTGGGTGAAGCGATGTCCTGAGCACTCTCTAGGGGTAATATTTGTCCATCACACGATGGTGTGTCATAAGTACCCTGGACAGAGGATGCTGTGTCTTCCAGATCTTGTGCTGCAGTCCCCCTTCTATCGTATGCTTCCCTAAGTTGACAATTATCCATCGTATGTCCTTCGCCGCAGAAATTGCATCTCATCTGGGCTTGCCAGGGGGATTCTGCTTCAGAGGATTCCCGAGAAGTGTGTCGATTAACTAAAACATGATTTGGCACACGACTTCCTTCCCGAAAGTGCACTGCTACCCATGTCGCGGCTAGCGGTGCCTGGTAGGTATCTGGAAGCGTAAAGCCCCAAGAATCCGCAAAAGTGGGAGGGGGCGGCCCGCTGATCCAATGATCTGAACCGATAGAAGAACGCTCAAGTCTTCCTACCACAGAGCTTCTGCCCCTCACAGAACGACAGCGCGTTCTTCTTGCGCCCCTTCTGCGTCCCAATCTTTCACCATCCGGAGGGTTCATTTTCTTTGGACAAGAAAAAATCTCAAATACTCATGTAAGGTATACTCTAGTCACAATTTCAAAAAGCAACCTTTGTGGAATTACAGACCAAGGAATAGTACATGCAATGAACTCAGTGTCATTTTACACAGAGCCATACTAGTTGCCTGATACAATTAAGATAAAAAGATTCACAAATTCAGAGATATCCTTTTTCTTGCATGTTGCCTCATGAATGATATGAATCAAGCCCCAAATCCTTGAACAGGTAAAGTGAATCATTATGCTAAACACAAATGAGGACAGTTTGGTAGTGATTTAGTTGTGAATCAAATATTTGACCATGTCGTCAGGTCAGACTTCATTGAGACAAGATCCCAATATCACTACAAGGTCCACTAAACTGAATCTGCCGACTGCACAAAGAATATATACAAGTGCATGTAGATCCATCAATTATTGAACTCAATATAAACTTGATGGGTTTTAAGTGTTAGATTTCACTAGGATCTGTCACATGTGAAAGAGAGATGAAAGAGAAAGAAGGACCTGCGGCTGTCACGATTTCTAATAATGAAATTGTGACCTAAAACATGTATATATATCCTTCATTTACAATATGGTTTGGGTCTGATATATTATCCAGACCCGGAATACAAAATAACAAATACAAGTAAAGAATACATAGACAAATAGACTTTTTCACCCCCCCTCAAGTTGATCATGGTGTTGAACCATGAACAACTTGCCTTTAAGTGTCCAAAAACGATCCTTGGTCAAACCTTTTGTGAATATGTCTGCAACTTGTCTTTCAGTGTTAACAAATTCAGGCTCGATCTCCTTTCCTTCAACCTTTTGTCTCACAAAATGTTGATCTATCTCAATGTGCTTGGCACGACTGTGATGAACCAGATTGAATGACATGTTGAGAGCACTTTGATTGTCGCACAGCAAAACAGACCGAGATATCACTTCTCCCACTTCAGTTAGCAAATGTCTGACCCATGTGACTTCAGCAGTAGCGGCAACCATAAATCTATATTCAGCCTCAGTACTTGATCTAGCAATGGCCTTTTGTTTTCTACTGCTCCAGGATACTAAATTTCTTCCAATGAAGATGCAATATCCTGATGTAGACCTTCGTTCATCCGGATCCTCTGCCTAGTCTGCATCACAATATACAGTAATCTCGCGCATGTTCTTGCTAGATGGTTTGGGAGAATATATCAATCCATCCCCAACTATTTCTTTCAGATATCTGAGTATCCTTTTAACAACCTCCATATGCCCAGTACGCGACTCATGCATGAACTGGGACACTTGATTGACTGAATAAACAATATCAGGTCGAGTGAATGTGAGATACTGTAACATCCCCATTAGACTGCGGTACCTGGTGGGATCCTCACACAAGTCTCCATCATGAGCGCTTAGTTTTTGGTGAAGAATACTTGGAGTCCCTAGAGGTTTACAATCTTTCATACCTGCTTTGGTTAAAACGTCCATCGTATACTTGTGTTGGGTGAGAGTCAACCCATCAACTCGGCTATCAACTTCAACTCCAAAAAAATAACGCAGGGCACCAAGGTCTTTCATTTTGAATCTCTGACTCAATAGTTTCTTTACTTCTTTGATATGATCCTCAGAGTTTCCTGTGATGACAATATTATCAACATAAATCAGCAATAAGGTGATCACATTTTGCCCTCTAAAGATGAACAATGAGTGATCTAGTAGGGAGTGAGCAAAGCCATGCTTCTGAATCTCAAAAGAGAAGCTATCAAACCAAGAGCGAGAAGCTTGCTTTAGGCCATAGATAGTGTAACGCCCCAAAATTTCGAACCTTATAAATTCCTTGAAATAGTTGGAAAATACCTTTTCTTTACAGAGTTTATTTCTAAATCAACGGAAACGATTTCTTTTAAAAGAAAAAAGACGGGTTTGACAACCTTGGGCACGTTAGCGAGAAAACAAAGATTTACCATGGACGATCTGCAATAATACTTAGGAAACCATTCCTTCTATTTAAAGAGAGTATCAAGTTTGTACAAAATTTGGGTTTCCTCAAGGGAAAACCGTATCAAAAACCAAAATGTCCAGGAGAAACACTACGAGCAGAAACAGTGGATCCTTAAATCATCTCGCAGTCGTGCCATCGCCTGATGCACCTAATCGTCACCTGTGCCCATGAAATGGGTTAGTTTTGCGAAAAACTAGCAGGAGAGTACAAAGACAGAAAGAACTAAATTAGGCATAGATAATTTATGCAGCAGGTAGTAACGAGCAAACTAAGCAGATAGACTGGAGGAATAAGTTAAGTACAACAAACTGAAAAGGGTGTGCATGCTTAATTTAGTTATTACTTGATAACCGACCATGCGGGTACATACATGGCACGTGAGTCGAAACAGTCGAGTCAAAGCCGAGTGTTCATTATGTTAAGTATTTTAATATACCTCGGTTGTCTGACTGAATCCTATTCCTATGGAGACGACCGATGGTCGAGAGAGTAAGTCCCCAAGGCCTGATAGGGATGCATCCAACTTCTGCAGAAGTGTTAGGCTAACTTATGTAGCCCCTATCCCTCCCCCTAACCTCCGATGACTGGGGAAAAACGGGTCTTTTGCCCTTTTTGAAAGCCATAAATGGACTGTCTATCGGAGTTGGTACCCTTCGTCCTCTCTCTTGACGAAGCAAGGTTGAATTGAGCGCGACGGGGTTTCTTAGCCGTTGCCTCATTCTTCATGCTCTGGTCCATTAGACCGAAACGAGCATCTTGCCTATGAAGGCGATCCCACTATTATATGTGTTTTCAACAACCTGCACTAAGCATTAATCGAGGTCATAAGACTCTCTCATCCAATCATCGTAGTACTAACATGTCTCGCATGTTTAAGAAGTACACTTACGAGAAAAAGGGATACAGGTCCTTAATAGGAGCCTCGGGAGTGTGTTTCGCAAAGATATAATGTTTTTTAAAAACTATTTTAACATATCAAATCTTTCGAAACCACACACAATCTTGCCAACATAAGGCATGTGATTTTCTCGAATCTGACATCCGATGACGTAGTGTCTGGGTGTTATGTAAGTCACGACACTGGTTTTGGTAAATGGGTTTCACAAAGGAACCTATCACCCAACAACTTGGTCTTGCCCCAAATCAAGGGTTTTCCCAAAACATATCGGGTGGAAAGAGGAATAGGTATACCTCTCGAATACACGTCTATGGCAAGGAAAAGAAACAAAAGATAATAATGTGAAAAGGAAGTGCCTAGGCGCGAAGCGCGACGGCAAACAGGAACTGCGAAAGCAAGGGACAAGGATCGCGAAACCGCGTCCTTGAATTAAAAGACAGTAAGTAGTAAAAAAGCCTGGGCGCAAAGCGCGACGGCAACAGAAACAGAAAGTGCGTAAGCAAAGGACAAGGACCGCGAAACCGCGTCCTTGAATTAAAAGACAATAAGCAGTAAATACGAAAGTAAAAGCCTGGGCGCAAAGCGCGACGACAAACTGAAATGCGAAAGCAAAGGACAAGGATCGCGAAACCGCGTCCATGATTTAAAAGTGTACTTATATACATAAGTATATAAATATATCATTAAGTCCTTTCGATTATCAATTATTTAAGCATGATTTAATTATTTAAGTCCTTGTGCAACTTCTCCTACCTTGGGGTATTGCGAGGATGGAGTCTTCTACGAACGTAAGTGATTGTCGGTTTAGTTCGCGGGGCGCGAACGGACTCCGTTGCGTAAACTGCAAAAATACGTAGTTTAGCATGCATAAAATGAATATAGGTAGGGAGAAAGCTCGGTTTCTCCGCAACTCAATGCAGGGGTCATCGGCCCCTACCGTTGCGAAAGAGAATGGGGTAGGGTCCAATGACCCATGCCGTTAAAGGAGATGGGTGTAGGGGCCAAATGGCCTTTGTCGAGTTTGCTTGACAAGAAAATGGGACAGGGGCCAGATGCCCCTGTCGGTCTAGAGAGGGGCAGGGGCCATTGGCCCCTGCTGGGTTTTTAAAAGGAGGGGCAGGAGCCTTCGGCTCCTGCCAGCCTTTTTAAAAGAAAGAGGCAGGGGTCGATGGCCCCTGCCAATGGAACGAGTAGGGAGGAGGGAGCGCAGGGGCCAAAGGCCCCCCTGCGGCTCAAAAGGAGAGGAGGTAGGGGAGTGCAGGGGCCAAAGGCCCCTGCCGAGCCCTTGCTCGACAGAAAAGAGACAGGGGCCTCTGGCCCCTGTCGGTTTAAAAGAGGGGCAGGGGCCAAATGGCCCCTGCTTGGTTTCCGAGGGGTGGGGCAGGAGCCTTCGGCTCCTGCCCCCCTCTCTTAAGGGGAAGGGTAGGGGCCATCGGCCCCTACGTGGAAAGGGAAGGGCAGGGGCCATGGCCCCTGCCGGAAAATTAAAAGGGTAGGGGGCTCCGCCCCCTGCCTGCTAAGAAGAGGAAAGCAAGGGGAGCGGAGCCCCCTTGCTTGTCGAAAAAGAGGAATGCAAGGGGGCAGAGCCCCTTGCCTGTCGAGATAAGAGGAAAGCAAGGGGGCGGAGCCCCTTGCCTGTCGTGAAAAAAAAAGAGGAGGAAGGCTCGGCAGGGGCCGCCGGCCACCTGCCGGCCTTCCGGCGAATCAGGGGGAGGAAAAAGGGGGAAAAAGAGGGGGGAAAAGGAGGGGGCTACCTGGGCTGCCGTGAAGGGGGGGTCGCCGGAGAGGGTGGCACCGTGAAGAGGGGGGGGGGGGGTTGTCCTGCGTCAGCAAAAAGGGAGAGGGAGATGGAGTCGGGGGAAGAGAGAGCAGAGGGGAGAGAGACGAGAGATGAGAGAGAGAGTCGGGGGGGGGGTCGGGGGAGGCTCGTAGGCCCTCCCCTCTCCCCTCTCGTCTTTTAATAGGGAGGGGGCGCACACAGGGCTCGCCCCCTGTGTCGCCGGAGGCTCCCCTCCCCCTGTGGGCTGCCAGTCCCCTCGAAAAGGGTTTTCGAGGGGCTGGCACAGGTTGGATCCGGGTAGGGTCTGGACCCGACCCGGGTCCGATCTTAATTTTTTTTTTAACTCGTTTTACAGATAGCCCTTTTTAGTCTGCATACATTTGTCTTACAATCTTCCTCATAGTATCCAGGTGGTTGTTCCATGTAAACCTCCTCCTTCAAATCTCCGTGCAAAAATGCATTCTTAACATCAAGCTGACTCAGTGTCCATTCATGTTCAACAGCTAAGGAAAGAATGATTCGAATCGTTCTCATTCTCACCACTGGACTAAAAGTCTCATCATAGTCTTGTCCTACTTCTTGTGTGAAACCCTTTGCCACGAGTCTTGCCTTGTATCGTTCAATGGTCCCATCTGGTTTATATTTTATTTTGTAGACCCATTTGCATCCTACCACATTTCTGTCAGGTGGTCTGGGAACAATTTCGCAGGTTCCACATTCGCGCAAGGCTTGCATCTCATCATTCATGGCTTCTACCAATTTCTTAGAAGTGGCCGCTTGGTAGTACAAAATAGGTTCAACTTCCTTGTTGAGAAAAGAGTTGAAAATCCATGGAGAAATTGTTGTAGCTGACCCACCTATCAATAGGATGCAACATGCGACTGGATCTCCTGACGTCAAGGGTGTGTGAGGAGGTAGGTGCTGCCTCTTGAGCCCGATTTAGGAGTCCTGAAGCAGCCGTTCTCTGTCTAGTGTAGGAAATGCCCTTATACCTTCCCGATTCCAATGGTAGTGCTGATTCACAGTTCTGCGATTCCGATGTACCAACAATCTTGGGACTCTCTTCTTCGTGTTGCACACAGTCCGAATGACATTCTTCATTCAAACTATCCAAGAGCTCTGAATTCAGTCAAGGGTAATAAACTAGAACTGAGGTAGAGGACATGTCACATGTGCCAATTTTATGATCGAAGTTCAGCTCGTCAAAAACAATATTTCTCGAGATTTTGATGCGTCTCCTAATGGGATCATAACATCTGTATCCTTTGTAGTCATCCGCATATCCAACAAATCTACACTTCTGAGCCTTATCATGAAATTTGTTTCTCAAGGACTGATCAATATGCACATAACAAACACATCCAAAAACACGTAAGTCATGATAATCAGGATGAATTCAAAAAAGGCAATGATAAAGAGACTTGTTTTCTAAGACAACCATGGGCAGTCTATTTATCACATGTACAGCAGAATGAAAGGCTTCTGTCCACAGATTAATGGGAAGATGACTGTCATGAAGCATACTCATCGCACTTTCAACAATATGCCTATATTTACGCTCAACAATCCCATTTTGTTATGGCGTGTGTGGGCAGGACACTCTTCTTCCTATCCTATTATTTTGAAGAAAGGAAATGAAATCACTGGATGTGAACTCCCCTCCTCCATCACATTAAAAAAATTGAATAGACTCGAAGAATTGATTTTTTACTAAGGACAGGAAGTTTTGAAACAAAAAGGAAACTTCAGACTTATTTTTCATAAAGTATATCCAGGTGTATCGAGAGTAACTGTCAACAAAAATTAGATAGTACTTGCTTCCAGATCCAGAGATGACTGGAGCAGGCCCCCATACATCAGAACATATTATCTCAAAAGGCTTTGAAGTTCTCTTATTAATGGAACGAAAAGGTAATACATGACTCTTGCATAAAAGATAACTGGAACACTTTTGACTTCTCTCTTCCACATTGAGACTTTCTTTTGGAATGAGAATATTAGAAACAAGTTTTTTAATAAAATGACTCTGACAATGCCCTAAACGACTGTGCTATAGAGAAGGCTTATTACATTCAGAAATACTAAGAACATTTTCAGAAAGACATAACTCTAATGGAGACTTCAAATCCGGGTGAGCAGGACAGGCAGAATGACATGGATCTTCTTGAAAGACATACATATTGCCTTGTCTCTTTCCTTCAACACAGAGAAGGGAGTAAATTCGACTAAAGCAAGATTATCATCAATAAGTTTAGAAACAGAGAATATTTTTCTTGATATTGGGAGCATGAAGGACATTAGAGAGTTCAACAGTAGAATGTGACATGAAAATGATAGACATTCCAATGTGAGTAACAGTGATGTGATTACACGATGTGGACTCGGTACGCACCGATCCACGATCCAAACGGATCTTGACACGCGCAGAAGCTTATATGACAATGATTCCGAACAGGACTCTGGGAAAACGGAATTTCGAGACTCGAACACTCTGCTTCGACAGATGTGGTCCAAATAAAAGTTGTGCGCGACTCGCACAACTTTCTAACGAATCTGAAATCACTGGATTCGGCTCAGCGGTGTCCGTTCCACGGACTCGGGACTGAGATGGACGAACAAGGCTATAACAGACCTTCAGATTCCGCAGACAGTCTGTTCGAAGGGGTGTTCGACCCTGCAAACAGTGGAGTTTGTGAAAACTCCCAACTGAGAAATCGAAGGTCAGATCCAGACCTTTCCAACGAACTAAAATTTGAATTTTTCTAAGTTTTCTATGAGGCTCTACAGATTTTTGAATTCTGGAAATGGTATGAGTTATTGTTGAATGAACTAAATTTCCACTATTCGACAACAACAACAAAGATTGATGTTTTTGAAACACTTAAACGAAGATTCAGCTAGGACTCTGAACATGAAAGTTTTAGATCTAGGCTCTAACTTTTCACAAAATCAAACAAAACGAATTTTCATGCAGGGAATCTCCAGATAACAAAAAATACCGAACACCACTAGGAGTGTTCTGAACCAAACTGGTGACAGTGGATTCTTGTCAGTCTGAGACTTTGACAGCAATTTTCAGGGACTCAAACGGCCAATTCACGAAATGGCCTCAACTACAAAGTTGTAGGAAATTGTCTTAGCTTTTCAGGAAGCTAAAGAACGCAAGAATTCGATCAGTATCGAAGCCAATACAGGCAATTCTTCAGAGACGTTCAGACAACTCGAAACAAATTATCTCGTTTCTTAATAGAAAACGAGTTAAACAATATCACAACGAACGAAATATTTTTGTGAGCAGCAGAGACATTCAATAACATCAATACTTGAAGCCTAAAAACAACAAACAAGAAATGTAGAAGATAACAATGGCATGTAAACAATGAACCATCGATTTTATCCAGAAGATGGTTGCAATGGGATGTTGCCGGGGAGCAGCTGACACCAAATGTATATTCTCAACAGCAGGTTGAACAACCTTCTTTGAAGACCAGCAATCACGAACCAAAGGCTTTCGCAAAGGTCTCAAGGTCGATTTTCTCACAAAACACCTTCCACTCCAAAACGAGCTTGAATCTTCTCTCACTCAAAAACGTTTTTCTCTCAAGAACCAGCCACCAAAATATAAATTTTCCCTTCTCTAGAACCAGCCACCAGCCAATTTCGAAAATGAAGAAGCCCTCCTCCCCTTGGTCGACCTACACACATTAAAAGGCTTGGGGCTTGAGAAAGGGCCACATTAAAGAGCCAAATGGCCTTCGTAAGCCATGCTCTAAAATCGAGTTTGACTAGCCTATTTTTGGCCATGAGCATTAAAAAGGTTCAACAACTATTTTTGACTTGGAATAGTCAAAACTGAATTTGAACCAGGCCTAAATTGGTCCAACCCAAAGTGGCGCCAACTAGGGCTCCACTGAGATGGATTGAGATCCAGATCTGGATCGTGCAACGAATTGGATCTTACACCAAAAACACATTAGAAAATGCAAATGCAAAAAATAAAAACTATCCACATTCCCCATACACCCTCTAGCACCACAAAACAATCCTACAAGGTACCAGAACTATCCGGATCCGTAGAATCCGGCTCCTAAAAAAAATAAAAAAAAAGATTACATGAAATAAATATTGCCGATACAATATCCAAAAATACGATTCCACGAAGACGTAATGGAATTGAAACAACAAAGAAGGAGCACGTCGAGCATTGACTAAATGGAAGATCCACTAGGACAAGGAACGTCCTGCAAGCGTGTGGATCGCCTTGAGTAGCGATGCCCGGATCGGGTCTGGAGAGTTGGATTGGGATACAACTCCGCTTCGAAACTCTGAATCTCTGGATGCTCTGCATTATCCCCCCCAGGTTGAAAATGCTTCATCCTCGAAGTCGACTCCTCTCCCTCAGCATCACCACGGTACCGCGTCAAGTGTTTGACGTTGAACACGTTCAAAATTGTGAATTGAGGCGGCAACTGAACCCTGTAAGACTTACCATGTAATTCAGGAGGTAAACGTTCTTTAGTAAGAGTAACCCATACCAGATTTTCAAGTTCAAACAATACCTATCGATGCTTCTTATCATAGCTTTGCTTTATACTTACTGATGTTGTCTTGAAGATTCAGATGTACCTGTTTATGAATATCTTGCAACAAAGAAACACGATTTTGAACAGAATTTAAAACAGGACCAACAACAGGAATAAGAGCTTAGTCAACTGGAGAACAAGGATTAAATCCATATAAAACAGTAAAAGGGCTAAATCTAGTAGAACGATTCACAGATTTATTGAAAGCAAATTCATCTTGTGCAATTATTTGAGACCAAGACATTGGTTTATCATTAATTAAAGCTCGCAACAAGTTTCCTAAAGACCGATTAACAACTTCAGTTTGACCGTCGGTCTGAAGATGATGCACAATGCTAAATTGTAAATTGATTCCTAACTTTTTCCATAATTGTCGCCAAAAATGTCCTACAAATTTAACATCTCTATCTGAAGTGATAGTTTTCGGAATGCCATGCAATTTGTAAATCTTCTTGAAAAACAAATCCGCAATATGAGATGCATCTATGGTTTTTCTACACGAAATAAATCAGACCATTTTTGTCTATCGATCGACGACCACAAAGATAGAATCAAGACCATGAGAGGTCTTAAGCAACCCTAAAACGAAATCCATAGTTACATCCTTGCCACAGTTTCTCAGGAATGGACAAAGGCAAATATAACCCTGCATTTGTGACATTTCCTTTCGCGATATGACTAGTATGACATTTCTCTACGAATCTATTCACATCCTTTCGCATGTGAGGCCAGAAATATTTTGAAGACACCAAATGCATAGTCTTGTCTCGACCAAAGTGTCCATTATGTATCTCAGAAATCAAACGTTGTCTCAGAGAACAGTCTGGGAGACAAAGCAAATTGCCCTTAAATAAAAATCCATCAACTAGAGAGAAATTTTCATGAGGTTGGCTATTCACTTCATTAATAACTTTCGAAAAATAACTATGACTCATATAATGATGCAAATTCCTCAAAACCCCAAACGAATAACTTCATAGAAGACAAAAGAATGGTTTTTCTGCTTAAAGCATCAGCAACAACATTATCCTTTCCTGCCTTCTGTTTTAGAACGAATGTGAATTCTTGCAGTTACTCTACCCATTTGGTTCTACGGGCATTTAACTTATGCTAACCGTTGATGTATTTGAGAGCCTCATGGTCAATATGGAGGATAAATTCTCGATGCACCAAATAATGCCTCCAGTGCATTAGCGCTCTTACAATAGCATAAAATTCCTTATCGTAGGTACTATATTTCAACTTGGCTTCATTCAACTTCTCACTAAAGTACGCAACAAGCTTACCTTCCTGATTCAACACAACACCGATTCCAACATCAGATGCGTCACATGACAATTCGAAGGCAAGTTCAAAATTGGGTAAAACTAACACAGATGTTGAACATAGATAGGACTTCAAACGCTCAAATGATTGTTGAGCTTCAGGAGGATTCCATTGAAAGGTCTTTCCTTTGATACAATAAGTTAAAGGAGCAGCGATACTGCTAAAATGCAGAATGAACCTCCTACAGAAGGAAGCTAATCCATAGAAACTACGAACAACAGTAATGGAGTTTGGCACAGGCCAATCTCGAATTGGCTCGACCTTTGAAGGATCAACGGATATACCCGTCGTCGAGACCACATAACCGATGAACAAAACTTCAGTGGCCCAGAAGACACACTTATCTATAGAAGCATAAAATTGTTCCTTTTTTAGGATATCAAACACTAAACGTAAGTATTCAAGATGCTCAGGCTCGGTTCAACTATATATGAGAATGTCATCAAAATAAATGACCAGGAATTTGCCGATGTAAGGTCAGAAAATTTGATTCATGATTCTCATGAAGGTAGATGGAGCATTGGATAGACCAAATGGCATTACGAGCCATTCATAGAGACCATCACGAGTTTTGAATGCAGTTTTTCATTCATCACAAGGCCTAACTCGTATTTGATGATATCCGCTATGCAGATCTAACTTAGAAAATATTTTTGAACCAGTCAGTTGGTCCAACAGATCGTCCAATCTTGGAATGAGGAACCTATACTTGATGGTTATTTTATTGATAGCTCGGCTATCAATGCACATCCATCATGTTCCATTCTTCTTGGGCACAAGAAGGGCAGAAACCGCACAGGGACTAAGGCTTTCCCGAATGTGTCCCTTAGTCAGCAATTCTTCAACCTGTCTATGAAGTTCTTCATACTCCGTAGGACTCATGCGATAATGCAGAGCATGGGGCAATACCGCGCCAGGATGTAAATCTATGTGATGTTAGACTTCCCACAGAGGGGGTAATCTATCTGGTAATTTTTTAAGAAAATCTTCACGAAATTTCTCTAACAGGGGTGTGACTCTAGAATCCATGGTGTCAGACTTTGACTCACCATGCGATGAATCAGAATCAACTGAAAACAGGAAATATGTAAAACCCGCTATAAAAAAAAAATTTGTTTTGGACCCGGGTCGGGTCGGGTCCGGACCCGACCCCCTTTTCTGTAGGGTTTTAAGTAACCCGAGCATTTCCGAGCGCCGCACCTCCTCCCCTTCGCTTGCGGGCAGATTAGGGAAACCCACCAAGGGTTTCCCCATTCATCGCCCCCTTGGGCCCCTTTAAAGAACCAGGTAGGAGGGCGAGGGGAGGCACGCCTCCCTCTCGCAGTCCTTCGCCTCCAACGCGACGACCCCCCTCCTTCCCTGCTGCGCACGCCGCTGCGACAACCACAACCGACCCCGACGACCCTCTTCCCAGGTACACCGCCCTCTTCTCCTCTTCCTCACCCCCCTCTTCCCAGGTACCCTGCCGCGCCCTCCCGCCTCTTCGGTACTCATCGGAGGGCCGACAGGTGGCCTGCAAGGCCCCTGTCGTCCCCTCTTCCCTCTGGGGGTGCGCCGGAGTGCCGGCAGAGGACCTATGGCCCCTGCGACACTCCCTCACCTCTGGGGGTGATAGGGAATCCGACAGGAGGTCGGCTGCCCCCTGTCACCCCCGTCCCGAACTCTCTCTCTCTGGCAGGGGTTAGCCCCTGTCGCCTCTCGATATCCGGTAGGCAGGGGCAATGCCCCTGCCGTTTTCTATTTCCCGGCAGGCAGGGGCTCGCCCCTGCCGCCTCTTGGCCTCTGGGAGGGCAGGGAATACCCCCTTGCTGCTCTTGATCCTCGTCACGCAGGGGGCCGGACGACCCCCCTGCGGCTCCGTGATTTTTTTCCATTTGTAGGTGCTTCTGGAAGGGGCCGAGGCCCCTGTCGTCCCTTAATTTGTCAGGCAGGGGCTGGGCCCCCTGCCATTCCCCATTTTCGATAGGCAGGGGCTGGGGCCCCTGCCATTTCCCCATTTTCGTCAGGTAAGGGCCAAGGCCCTTACCATTCTTTTTGTGCCAGGCAGGGGCCGAGACCCCTGCCATTTCTTATTCGCCGTGCAGGGGGCCGAGGCCCTGCCACTTTATGTTGCCGGCAGGGGCTCAGCCCCTGCCACTTTAATGCTGCTGGCAGGGGCTCAGCCCCTGCCACTTGGATGTTGCCGGCAGGGGCTCAGCCCCTGCCACTTTGTCGTTGTCGGCAGGGGCTCAGCCCCTGCCGCTTCGTTGTGTTCGGCAGGGGCTGACCCCCCCCCCCCCCCTGCCGCCTCAGTGTTTTTGACAGAGGGCTCAGTCCCTATCACCCCGCGGCTGTCTGCAGGCAAGGGCTCGCCCCTTGTCATTTATGATTTCGGCCAGCAGGGGCACACCCCTGCTGCCTCTCTCTTTTTCTATCGGTAGGCCTGTTTTTCTATTTCTCCGCATGAAAAATAGAGTAGCGCTGAATAGTTACACTTTTGCAGACTTCGTATTGAACCCCGCTCTGGCTCCGCGGCCCGAGCCTCGTATCATCTACACGCGTAGACGCACGCAGCTGCACGACATCCCGAGGTAGGGGAAAGTCGCACGAAGGGTTTGTATGAATGAAATAAAATTATAAGGATTCTGTGATAGAATAGTTTATTTGGCATGCATTCTCACTCGTAGAATTTCCTAACTGGTGATTGTCTGTGTTGTGTTTTTGCATCCGTATTCTTTTGAAATTAAATGCTTATTGTTGAGCTCTACGAGTAGACTCATTGCTAGAAAGACCTTATTACTGTATTTTCGCCTTGCTCACTGTTATAAGTTACCATAGATGCCTTATTGATTATTGCCTGATGAATCTTGGATGCGACTTCTTGATTTTTAGTATTCGAGCATGCCAAGTATAATACAGACATTTATAAAACCTTGTGATGGGTTATCTATCGAGAACCCACAAATTTACTTTCGTAATTAGACCTGAAGACAAGTATGATACAAATAATACGGGAGGTCATTGAGTACCTCGAAGTGATTAAGAAACTCCTTATTGATATCCATGAGATAATACCGGCCTCCACAGGCCCATTTGCTCAGAGAGCAATACATGTCATGCATGAACCAAAGAATCATAAAACATTATGTTGCCCTCTCATCGTAGTTGTACCTCTAGGAAGGTACGATCGTACTTTTGGACAAGTACGTCCCATGTGGATTACGATGGTGGGATGATGAGGTTGTAGCAACCTCGATGAGTGCAATTAGCACAATGCTGAGATCACATAAATGGTGACCATTCGCCTTCACAGGCAAGATGCTCGAGTGGGTCTAATGGACCAGAGCATGTAGGATGGGGCGGCGGTTAAGAAACCCCCGTCGTACCCATCCGATCTTCACGGTTCATCAAGGGAGAGGATGGATGGTACAAAGACTCCGATGGACAGGTTGTTAACAACTACCCCACGGGCAAAAGACTCGGTTTCCCCAGTCATCGGAGTTAGGGGAATTGGGATTACCATAAATTATCCTAGGTGGTAACTCCCAGGCACTTCTGCAGAAGTTAGATGCATCCATGGGCCACGAATGCCTTTGGAGATTTACTCTCTTGGTCACTGACCGTCCCCTTAGGAACAGACTCAGTCAGCCATCCGGGTTAATGAAAACACCTGACATAATAAACCCCCGGATCGGTCTCGGCTGTTTCTACGTTTCGCGTCTGTGCGTACCCACAGGCCAGTTAATATCAGAACTTAAAGAATACCTTCATGAATAGTTGTAGATGATTGAGACTTACACTGCTTGAATTGCTTCAACTAACAGCTCTTGGCATATA
Organism: Nuphar pumila; assembly: GCF_984573655.1. NCBI lineage: Eukaryota > Viridiplantae > Streptophyta > Magnoliopsida > Nymphaeales > Nymphaeaceae > Nuphar > Nuphar pumila. The sequence goes on along the minus strand of NC_143256.1, from coordinate 26,002,679 downwards.
TTGCACTTGTTAGAATAGATTACAATTGTATTGATTGCTTAAATATCATACTGCTTATCTCATGAATGTCCTGCTTTATTTTCATTCTACTTATCTGTTCGTGCACCTACTAGTTTGTTATGAAACTGACCCATTTCATGGGCAGGTGAGGAGTAGGACTTCACAGGCGGCCGATGGCGTGGTGCAAGATGGATCAAGACTTATCTTCTTTCTGCTGGCGGCTTGGCTCTGAGTCTTTTTGGGTTTTCTTTAGATTATTGAACTTTGGAACAAAATGCTCATTTTGTAATAAACTGCAGATTTTTAATCTATTGTCTTATTTCCTAAATTCCTTTAAGTTGTTGTTATATGAATGATGGTTGTTCAGCTAACGTACCCAGGATTGTCGACTTGTGTTCCTTTCTAAATGTCTTCCGCTGTCGTTTTTAAAAGTTAAAACTTTAAATCTTTGAAAGGTTTTTCGATAAGGTTTTCGAAATCACAAGTCGAAATTTTGGGGCGTTACAAAATAACACATGTTAGATTGACTCAGAGCCTCTTGGAGCTCATGTCTGGCGATAAAAGCACTCGAAAGCTTAACTTTTGAAGGAGCAGGTTTGGATGAAGTGGGGTGGGAAACTTGGGTGGTAGAAGGAGTACGAGATGATGAAGCAGATGAAGATGACGAAGACAAAGGCGGTAAATCCTTGGACGACTTCAAATGAATCTTTCGCCCTTTGAAGGTGAACGAGTATGAGTTAGATCGACCATTATGTATGACAGAACGATCATACTGCCATGGTCTTTCGAGAATGATATGACTCGCATCCATGGAAAGCACATTACACCAAACTTGATCGAAATAGATGTTTCCAATGGAGAATTTGACCAAGCATTGTCGGTCGACACAGACATCAACGCTCTTTTGGAGCCAAGACATCTGATAAGGACGGGGATGAGTCTTACAACTCAAACCCAACTTGGTCATGGCTTCGACCGAAATCACGTTCTCGCAACAACCAGAGTTTATGATAAATCTGCATACTTTCCCATTAATGGTACAAGCAGACTCAAAGATGTGAGTTCTTAGCCAACGATCATTTGTTTCTTGTCTTGGGGCTAAACAAATCCGCCTAGTGATGAGTGTTTTGCCTCTATCAAGCAACAACACATCCTCATCCACGAATTCCTCTTCTACTTCTTCAAAGGATTCAATCTCCGGATCATAAACAGGGTCAAACTCGGGATTGAATTAAACATACTCTTCTTCATGAATTCCTTCAACGAATAAGGCTTTGCCACGACATTCAGTGGACTTGTGACCGAGATTTCCATAAGTATAGCACTTGATTGGGGTACTCGAGCTAGACATCCTTGATTGATTTCCTATCAGACCATTTTGGCTCGTAACCCTAGGTGGGTTTGACGCATTAGGATGACGGTAGGGTGGGATAGCTTTCGCAGTGAGGATTGTTGGGACTCGCGCTGCTGGTCTAGTCACAGGACCAGGCCTAGCTAAGGTCTTCCTTTGGGTAGACCTTTCCCATTAGTGTGCCTTTTGATGTGCTTCACACACAGTCCAACACTCCACAAAGTTGAGCATATCTTGTAATTGGAAGTTCAGTCCTCCAATGTACTTTGATAAAAGTTGTTCTTCACTTTCACAGATGTCGTTTCGTGCAACGAGATCATGAAATTCTTCAGTGTATTGGTTCACCAAACGAGTTCCTTGCTTAAGGCTTTGGTATTTCTGATAAAGTTCTCGATGATAGTTTAAAAGAAGAAATTGAGCACGGAGTTTCTGCTCCATGTGTTCCCAACGCTCAATCGGGACACGACCTTAATGTCTGCGCATTTGCTTGAGTTGTCGCCACCAGGCTGCAGCTCGACCCTTTAATTTGAGGGAGATTAATCCCACACGTCAATCCTCAGGTACTTCCTTAAATTCAAGGATTCTACGGACTTCGCTAATCCAATCTAGGAATTCTTCAAGAGTTCCAGTTCCCTTGAATTCTGGGATATCAAAACGCAAGCCCGAATTCTAATGGGATATCCTAGGCTGTAAGTTATCTCTCCTCTCTAGACTTCGTCGATGTGACTCAAAGTCTTTATCAGAATCATATGAATGAGTCTCACGTGTTCCTTGAGAACTGTGTGGACTCCACTCTGCTCGTCGTTCGTTAACTCTAGCATTTTCGGCCATTTGACGAGTTAAATCTTCAACTCGACGATTAGCCTCGGCGAGTTTTCTTTGCAAATCTCGCACCTCATAACGATGATCACGCTCATCGTTTCCTCTATTAAAGCTATTTTGACCTCGCCCGCCCATTCGACCTGCCATGGTGAATGGTACCTATTTTTTTTTGGACTCCCCACAACACCGAGAATCGTGTTGGATTGAAAAATCCGGCAACCCTCGCTCTAATACCAAAATGATGTGATTACACGATGTAGACTCGATACGCACCGATCCACTATCCAAGATCCAAACGGATCTTGACACGCGCGGAAGCTTATACGACAATGAGTACGAACAGAACTCTGGGAAAATGAAATTTCGAGACCCGAACACTCTGCTTCGACATATGCAGTCCAAATAAAAGTTGTGCGCGACTCGCACAACTTTTCAACAAATCCGAAATCACTGGATTCGGCTCAACGGTGTCCGTTCCACGGACTTGGGACTGGGACGGACGAACAAGGCTATGACAGACTTCCGGATTCTGCGGACAGTCTGTTCAAAGGGGTTTTCGACCCTGCAAACAGTGGAGTTTATGAAAACTCCCAACTGAGAAATCAAAAGTCAGATCCAGACCTTTCCAACGAACTAAAATTTGAATTTTTCTAAGTTTTCTATGAGGCTTTATGAATTTTTGAATTCTGGAAATGGTATGAGTTATTGTTGAATGAACTAAATTTCCACTATTCGACAACAACAACAAAGATTGATGTTCTGAGACACTTAAATAAAGATTCAGCTAGGACTCTGAACATGAAAGTTTTAGATCTAGGTTCTAGCTTTTCACAAAATCAAACAAAACGAATTTTCATGCAGGGAATCTCCAGATAACGAAAAAATACCGAACACCACTAGGAGTGTTCTGAACCAAACAGGTGACAGTGGATTTCTGTCAGTCCGAGACTTTGACAACACTTTTCAGGGATTCAAACGGCCGATTAACGAAATGGCCTCAACTACAAAGTTGTAGGAAATTGTCTTAGCTTTCTGAGAAGCTAAAGAACGCAAGAATCCGATCAGTATCGAAGCCGATACAGGCGATTCTTTAGAGTCATTCCAGACAACTCAGAACAAATTATCTCGTTTCTTAATAGAAAACGAGTTAAACAATATCACAACAAACGGAATATTTTTGTGAGCAGCAGAGACATTCAATAACATCAATACTTCAGAAATTTCATACCAACAACAACAAAAGGTTTACTTGAAGCCTACAAACAACAAACAACAAGAAATGTAGAAGATAACAATGGCATGTAAACAATGAACCAACGATTTTATCCGGAAGATGGTTGCAATGGGATGTCGCCGGGAAGTAGCCGACACCAAATGTATATTCTCGATAGCAGGTTGAACAACCTTCTTCGAAGACCAGCAATCACGAACCAAAGGCTTTCGCAAAGGTCTCAAAGTCGATTTTCTCACAAAACACCTTCCACTCCAAAACGAGCTTGAATCTTCTCTCACTCAAAAACGTTTTTCTCTCAAGAACCAGCCACCAAAACAGAATTTTTCCCCTCTCTAGAACCAGCCACCAGCCAATTTCGAAAATGAAGAAGCCCTCTTCCCCTTGGTCGACCTCAACACATTAAAAGGCTTGGGGCTTGGGAAGGGCCACATTAAAGAGCCAAATGGCCTTCCCAAGCCATGCTCCAAAATCGAGTTTGACTAGCCTATTTTTGGCCATGAGCAATAAAAAGGTCCAACAACTATTTTTGACTTGGAATAGTCAAAACTGAATTTGAACCAGGCCCAAATTGGTCCACCCCAAAGTGGCGCCAACTAGGGCTCCACTGAGATGGATCAAGATCCAGATCCGGATCGTGCAACGAATTGAATCCTGCACCAAAAACACATTAGAAAATGCAAATGCGAAAAATAAAAACTACCCACGTTCCCCATACACCCTCTAGCACCACAAAACAATCCTACAGGGTACCAAAACTATCCTGATCCGTAGAATCTGGCTCGTAAAAAAATAAAAAAAAAGATTACTTGAAATAAATATTGCTGATACAATATCCAAAAATACAATTCCACGAAGACGCAATAGAATCGAAACAACAAAAGAAGGAGCACGTCGAGCATCGACTAAATGAAAGATCCACCAGGACAAAGAACGTCCTGCAAGCGTGTAGATCGCCTTGGGTAGCGATGCTCGGATCGGGTCTGGAGAGTTGGATTGGGATCCAACTCCGCTTCGAAACTCTGAATCTCTTGATGCTCTGCATCAAACAGGGTGGTAAGATCCATCTCTAGTGACAATCTTACTTTTTCCAAAATAGGGAATAGGTTTGAAAAGTTTACCTACATCACCGGTCACATGAGTTGCTGCCCCAGAGTCAACGAACCAAGTTCCTTGTTCATTCTGCTTTAGATTCAATCCCGACAAGGCAGATATTAACAATTCTTTAATCTCTCCATTGTCTTTGGTGCTGCTGGACTTCCTTTTGAATGTTGCCTGATGAGACTTTCCTTTATTTTCAGGATTATGCCAACAATTTGCTTTGATATGCCCCATTTCGTTGCAAAAGAAGCATGTAGGAATGGGTCTTGATCCCTGAGTAACGGTGGGAGTGGGAAGTAATCCACGTCCCCCGTGTGCATTTTGCCCTCGCCCTCATCCTCGACCATAAGTCATTCCTGTGGCAAAGACCTCTTGGAGATTCGTAGGAGTGTGATTATCTTCAGAAAAGCCTTTGAGAGTCATTTCATACTGGATTAATTTAGCCCGAAGCTCATCAAAGGTGGGAAGAGCAGACAAACACAGTAATGAGGTAACAATCATGTTATATTCTGATCCCAATCCACTCAAGGTTTGCTGCACCATATCACTGTCACTCACTGCACATCCTATAACCGCAAGTTGATCTGTGATAGTCTTCATCTTGTTTAGATACTCCATGATAGTCATGGAGTCTTTTCTCAGTAGCTAAAATTCTCTCTTGAGAAAAACCATTCTTGCCTGAGAAACTTGTGAATATGTCTTAACCAGTCTCTCCCAAAGTTGCATGGTTGTGCAATTGTCAGGAATCACAATAAGTACCTCTTGAGAGAGTGTAGAAGTAATGTACGCGACCACTGACTGATCTTTCTTTTCCCAGTTAAGATATTCTGCATTTTTTAGATACACAACTGAGATTGACCTTTTATCATCCTTCTCTTCTCGCGCAACAAATTCTAGTAGAGCTGAAGCGGTTCCATCCAGATGACCTAAGAGACCTTGACTCCTTATAAAAGGAATGATCTGTCTTTTCCAAATCAAGAAGTTTGAGGTGATCAATTTTTCAGAAACAAGCTGATTGAGAAAACTAGAAGAGAGACTAGATTGGGAAGAATGGGAGGAGTCCATAGCTTAAAGGTGTTTACGAGATGCACAGTTCACTGCTTGAGAAACTTGTTGGTCGTCCCTTCTTGCCTTTTTTTTTGTTGTGATAAATGTAGGAAAGGGAGCAAAACAACTCATGCTGAACAGACTTTAATAAATCGCAGATGGGAACTATGTTGGTTCAAGAACAAAGGGTTTCGTGAATATGGAATTTAACAACAGGTGTATTTCATGCACACCGGCGCCCGGGTGTGGTGTCAAATAGGCAAGGGTTCCCTCACTTTGTTGGACGGGTGGGGGTAAAGAAGTTAGTCCAAGACCATAAAATTAGGTTAGCCACTTGGTACATAGGATCTTTAACTGGTAAGTTGGTAGAGTTAGTAGATGTTATGTGCAGGAGAAAGATTGATATTTTATGTTTACAAGAGACCAAATGGTTAGGTGAGAAAGCAAAAGTGATAGAACCTTGGGGATATAAGATTTGATATACAGGAATAAATAGGAATAGGAATGGAGTAGGGATTGTTATGAGTCGTGAGTTTATAGATAATGTAGTTGAGGTTCGTAGGAAGGGTGATAGGATTTTACTTATTAAATTAGTATTAGGTTCGGAGATTATTAATATTATTAGTGTTTATGCACCTCAAGTAGGTTTAGATGATTCCATTAAGCGACAATTTTGGGAAGATTTAGATGGAGTAGTACAAGGGATATCTTATGGAGAAAGGCTTTTCATCGGTGGTGACCTTAATGGGCATGTAGGCATTAGTAGGGATGGATTTGAGAGTATCCATGGAGGCTATGGTATAGGAGAAAGAAACGAAAGTGGAGAAAGGATTTTAGATTTTGGTTTGTCCTATGATATGATCTTAGCCAACACTTGGTTTAGGAAGAGGGAGTCTCACCTAGTAACATTTAAAAGTGGGGTTAATACGAGTCAGATAGATTTTTTCATACTTAAAAAGAGAGATAGGGGTTGTTGTATCAATTGTAAGGTTATACCACGAGAAAGCGTAGCTACACAACATAGAGTCTTAATTTTAGATCTTAGAATTAGAAAATGCCGCAAAAGGGATAGACATAAGATAGATCCTAGAATTAAGTGGTGGGCACAGAAAGGAGCTAAACAAGGAATGTTTATAGAGCAGGTAGTTAAGGAAGTTGATTGGTGTCTCGAGGAGGATTCAGAATCAATGTGGAATAAGATAGCGGGTGGCATGAGAAAGGTGGCTAAGGAGGTATTGGGTGAGTCTAAAGGCGGTGCATCGCTAGGTAAGGATACATCATGGTGGAACGAGGATGTCAAATTAGCTATTAAGGTTAAAAGAGAGTGTTATAGAAATCTAAGTAAGAGTCGTGATAATGAGAATTTGAAGAAGTATATGATAGCAAAGAAGGAAGCTAAAAAAGTAGTTCGGAACGCGAGGGATAAGGTATATAAGGAGGTTTATGACAAGTTGGATACCAAAGAGGGCGAGAAAGATATTTATAGGCTTGCAAAGATGAGAGATAGGAAATCGAGGGATCTGGGTATGGTTAGATGTATCAAAGATGAAACGCAAAGGGTTTTAGTCAAAGATGAAGAGATTAAGGAGAGATGGAAAGATTATTTTGATAAGCTATTTAATGAAAGTCATGCTCAAGATCTTGGAGACTTGTCCATTCCTTTTCATGAGATGAATCGTGACTTCATGCGCAAGATTCAAAAGAAAGAAATTGCAGAGGCTTTGAAGAAAATGAAATCAAGAAGGGCAGTTGGCCCAGATGGTATACCTATCGAGGCTTGGAAATGCTTGGGAGAGAAAGGTTTAGAATGGTTGACAAATCTTTTTAACAAGATTTGGCGGACAAATAAGATGCCTAATGAGTGGAGGAAGAGTACTTTGGTGCCTCTATATAAGAATAAGGGTGATATACAAGATTGCACAAACTATCGTGGTATAAAACTCATGAGTCATACTATGAAACTTTGGGAGAGGGTGATTGAGTCTAGGTTGAGGAAGGTTGTCATGATATCGGAGAATCAATTTGGTTTTATGCCTGGAAGATCAACTATGAAAGCTATACATCTTCTTAGACAACTTATTGAGAGAAATAGATAGAGAAACAAAGATTTGCATATGGTTTTTATTGATTTGGAGAAGGCATACGATAGAGTACCTAGGGACGTTCTCTGGTGGACAATGATGAAGAAAGGTGTTTCTCTCAAGTACATTAGTATAATTAAGGATATGTATGAAGGAGTAGTAACCAATGTCCGCACTTGTGGAGGGGTGACAACCAATTTTCCTATAACGGTTGGGTTACATCAAGGATCTGCTTTAAGCCCTTTCCTATTTGCTATAGTGATGGATGAGCTTACGAGATCAATTCAAGAAAATGTGCCATGGTGTATGTTGTTTGCTGATGATATTGTTTTGATTGATGAGTCTAGAGCTGGGGTTAATGCTAAGTTAGAATTATGGAGACAGACATTGGAAGCAAGAGGTTTTAAGTTGAGTAAGAGTAAGACAGAATACATGAAATGTCGGTTTAGTAAGCAACGAAGTAGTGATGGGAATGTAGTGAAGCTTGGTGAGCAAGAAATACCGGTGGATGATTGTTTCAAATATTTGGGATCTATCATTCAAAAGTATGGAGAAATTGATGGAGATGTAAATCATAGGATAAAGGTTGGGTGGATGAAATGGAAAAGTGCAACTGGAGTATTGTGCGATCGTAGAATGCCATTGCAGTTGAAGGGAAAATTTTATAGGACGACTATTAGGCCCGCTTTACTATATGGTACGGAATGTTGGGCTGCCAAGAGACATCATATTCAAAAAATGAGTGTAGCTGAGATGCGTATGCTGAGATGGATGTGTGGAAATACAATAAAAGATAAGATTCGGAACAAGGAGATACGTAAGAAGGTAGGCGTTGCACCCATTGAAAATAAGATGAGAGAGAATCGTTTACGGTGGTTTAGACATATTCGGCGAAGGCCTAATGATGCTCCAGTTAGAAGGATGGAGAAATGGGAAAATATATTAGTTAAAAGAGGTCGGGGTAGGCCTAGGAAGACATGGATGGAGGTTATAGGAAAGGATATGAATGCTTTGAACCTCACCGAGGACATGGCATTGGATAGAAATGATTGGAGGAGAAGGATTCATGTGGAAGACCCAGAATGATTTTCTTTTTTGGTTCATATCGCCGACCCCAATTGTTTTGGGATGAAGGCGTAGTTGTTGTTGTTGTATTTCATGCACAACGATTTGCAGACACAACGATTTGTAGGCACAGCGATTTGTAGGCATAACGATTTGTAGGCACAATGATTTATATGCACAACGATTTGTTGTCACAACGATTTGCGTGATTCAACAATCAAGAAATATGGTATTCCAGATCTGATACTGATGGATGATCAGATCCGATTGTTTCAGACAAGGTTTGGCAGAAATAGGAATTGCGGACCAAGAATATTCACGATCAGATTTGAGTATTTCAGATCTGACAGAATGAGGAAGTGCGAGACGAAGAATATGCACGATCAAGAAATTTTGGGATTTGATGCAAGGATTGAATATTTCAGATCTGACGCATGTACATGATCAGATCTGAATATTCAATACAAACTGTGAGATGAGAATAGAAAGAAGAACAAAAGTCTTTCAGGTCTAATGCAGATTCACGTCAAATCTGAATATGCAAGCACAAAGAATAGTAGAGAAGGAGTAAATGAAAGAAGGAAGAAGAAGATGGAAGAAAAGTGTGGGAGAAGAAAACCTCTTGATTGGATGCAGGTCGATCTCTCAGGTCAGACCTTCTGGAAGCAGCTTCGAAGCCCTAGATGGATCTCTGCTCTGATACCATGTTAGATTTCACTAGGATCTGTCACACGTGAAAGAGAGATGGAAGAGAAAGAGGGAGCTGCGGCTGTCACAATTTTCAATAATGAGATCATGACCTAAAACATGTATATATATCCTTCGTTTACAGTATGGTTCGGGTCTGATATATTATCCAGACCCGGAATACAAAATAACAAATACAAGTAAAGAATACATAGACAAATAGACATTTTCATTAAGTACCAACAATTATGAAAAATAATGTCATTTGAGACCTTTGTGATTGTATATATTGGCACCTTTGTCTTTTCCCAAAATTGTAATGTTACATGATTAAAGACTTTAGTGGAAAGGCAGTCTTTAAACAATTTTCTTCCTTTTTTCCTTTCACCAAGGGTATTCAACCACTTGGCAGCCATGTAATTTACAGTTTTAAGTTTTACCCCTCCGTACATGTATACATGACATCAGAGCTAGTTGGGAAACCTACATGTCCAAGTGTTTTGTAGCTAAATTCTTCCAACAAACCACAGAAGTTCCAAAGTTTGTTTCACATTATAACATAACTGTCCAAATTAACAGCCTAGGCTAGAAACAAAATTTGAATGCCTCAACTATCTTAAGATATGCTAATTATGATAGAAATATGAAATTTCATCATTAGAGACTTCATTAATATGCAAAAATCATACCAATGTATCCAAACGAAATCGGAAGATTTCCCCAACAAGTATCATCTTCTTTGTCACAGGATGCTTCTCTGTTGTGCCTCCAACAATTATAATGAAATTATTCAAGATTACCCATGCAAATTCTATGTGAGAATCAGGCTTTGGCATGGGAGGCCATTCATTCCATTTTTTACCATCCTCCGTCATGTAAACATGGCCATATACTACCTGAAAAACAGAGATCATAAATTGCATTACAAGAAAACCCAAAATGTAAACAAGTCAAACTAGCACCTTAAATTCTTTAATGATGAAAAAAAACATGCACAAGGAATCCAAGTAAAACAATAGCCTCTTATAATAAACAGATGCACCCAGCTGCACTTTAGGGATTGAAATACATCACATTAAATATTGCATTTGTAAAATGTTCAGTAGTAGATCATCATATGAAGTGCCCATTGAAGTAAATCAGTCTCATCATAAGCACGTGTGCATGAGTGATATGCACTGTAAAGGTATGGGGTGCCCAATAATTCCAAATTGAGAACCAAATTTTACCATATCAATTACTACCAAACATTTTCCCATCAGGACTTCCACAAACTAATAAATGAAATCATTTGCCTTGTATCCACTTGTTGCAACCCCTGATAACATTACACTTTCATTCTTACATGCTTTTTTTCCTTAAATCATGTCAAGACAGTGGTTTTGTGTGTTTTTCAAGGTCAATGATCCTCCCAGAATTGCTTTTGACTTCAGTTTTGGAACAAGCAAAAAAGTTCTGAGTGCCAATGCATGCATGTCATATTTTAAGAATTTTTTTTCCAGTCTTATCTTGGTTAAAGAAAAGGCAGCCATGAACCTCAACATCCGTTGATCCAGAAATGAGATTATTGTTGAAAGGCTAAGAGAAGAAACAGATACCTCTTCCCTACGAGAGCATTTGAAAATGGGTGATCCTGGTTTGGCCTGAAAATCTCCCTCTTGACCACCAATTACAATGAGACGATCATCAACAACAATGCATGCCCTAACATTAAAAATTAAAAGGTCAAAAAAGCCAGAATCAGTATCTCAGTAAAATAAAAAGTCTAGTATAACAATATCCGAGTACATTATTACAGTAGTTCTGGCATAGTACTCTTGCAGTTGTACACATAAATTATATGTTATGTAAAAAAAATTCCATGTATTGTAATTTATTCTAATTTAATCACATAGCTCAGTTAGCTAGCCAAACTGAGATGCCCTACCTACTTGTACGATCAGAAAATTTAGTTGAAGACGAATCATTTTCACAATTCCATTACCTACTATTCTTGCACTGTAAATTTCTAGTCTGCGAACCTTTGTCAATATGTTCTATAACATCAGAGTAACTGCCATAACAGATTGCAAGAAATGAGCCTTATAATGAGTTATAGCTACAACCTACAACCAAGGTCCATCCCCAGAATTCACATCCCAGATTAAATGAAAGCACAATACCCTAATGGACAAAATGAAACAGAAAAATACGATACTAATTGTCTTAACCAGCTACTGGAAAAATGGAACTAAGCAAATGGACTAATTTAGCAGTCTTAAACTAGATACAGGTAATCGGAAACTCTCATCTTGTGCACAGAATGAAGGTGGAAACTGTTAAAATGTAAACAGCACATATATAATAATAATAATAATATTATAATATTATTATTATATATTTTTGTATTTATACTTTTTTGTAATTTTTCTTTCTGTTTTTGGTATCTAGTTCTATTAGAACTAGATACATCTTGTTTGGTCAAGTTCCGGTTGAAGCTTGACCAACTTTCTAGCTGTTGGAATTAGTCCAACGGCTAGAATTCTGGCCGTTGGACTAGTTCCAACAGCTAGAAAGGGAGAGCTCCTTATGAGCTCTCCTTAATACTCTTGTATAAATAGGGGTGCATCCCCTTGTGTAATTCATTCCTTTAAATGCTTTTTAAGCATTTTGCTCTCATAAATAAAGTGTTATTTATTTTTATGCTTTTCCATTTATACCCTTTTATGGGCAAAAATGTAATATATATATATATATATATGTATGAATGCATGGTAGCTGTTAAGGTCCATGACATTTATGTCCAACTTACTTTTTACCATTTTTTTATCTTATATGGTTGTCCCCAAAGATGAAAGTGATGAGTTGTGGAGCGTGATTCATTGTTTTTGCCCTTGCAGGAAGGGGAGTTAATCATGTTTTGACCATTTGTGCATGATTGTGAAGAGTATGTTGCCCAAAGATGAGAAATTGCCACAAAATTTCTATCGTGCGAAGGTTATGGTCAATGCTCTAGGTATGGGGTATAAAAAGATAGATGCTTGTCCAAATCACTGCATGTTGTATTTCAAGGATCAGAAAAATAATATATCATGCCCGTCATGTGAGCATCCTCGGTTCAAGTCAAAGACAAGAGGCAATGGTAGCACGAGATCAAAAAAAGTTTCATACAAGTCGCTCCGCTACTTTTCTATCACTCTTAGATTGCAACGATTGTATATGTCTTCAAAGACAGCTAAACAAATGAGATGGCATGCAAATAAAGTTCGACATGATGAAGACAAGATCACGCATCCTGTTGACGCGGAAGCTTGGAAGCACTTTGATCGTACTCATCAGAACTTCGCAATGGAAGTGAGAAATGTTAGACTCGGTCTATGTAGAGATGGATTTAATCCATTTGGGGGTAGATCAACTTCATACTCATGTTGGCCAGTATTTGTAACTCCATACAACCTTCCACCAAGCTTGTGTATGAAGCGTTCAAATCTTTTCTTGTCTCTATTGATCGTTGGTCCGACCTCACCTGGCCAAAATCTTAATGTATATTTAAGGTCATTGATTGATAAACTAAAAGTACTGTGGGATGACGGTGTTACTACGTATGATGCCCACAAAAAATAAAATTTCAATATAAAGGTCGTTGTTCTATAAACAATTAGTGACTTCCCTACATATGGTATGTTATCTGATTGAAGCACACATGGGAGGTTGGTATGTCCGTACTGCATGGAGGATACAAAAACTTTTAGATTGATGCATGGAAGGAAGCCTTGTTGGTTTGAGTGTCATCGTCGATTTCTACCCAGCGACCATCCATTCCGACGATAAAGGAATGCGTTTCAAGCAGACACAACTGAAATGGAAGGTTCACCCACAAGATTGTCTCGCATAGACATTTTAAGAAGATTACGATACTTTTCATATGTATTAACAGATGTCCGTAGTTCGACGCCCTTCCTTGGATTTGGGAAGGATCACAATTGGACAAAGAAATCTATTTTTTGGGAACTACCATATTGGCCGACCCTATTGATACAACATAATTTGGATGTGTTGCATGTGGAGAAAAATGTGTTTGATAATGTGTTCAATACAGTAATGAATATTAAAGGGAAAACAAAGGATAATCTGAAGGCCCGTATGGATTTAAAAGTAATATATAAAAGACCAGAACTGGAACTCAAAGAGTATAATGACAAAGTACTGAAACCAAAGGCAAGGTACGTGCTTGGACCTGATCAAATGAAGCAGGTATGTCAATGGTTGAGACAATTGAGATTTTCAGATGGATATGTCTCTAACATTGCTCGGGCTGTAAAGATTGACGATGAACAGTTATATGGGTTGAAGAGTCATGATTGTCATATCTTTATGCAACGATTGATACCCTTAGCATTCCATGATATGTTAGACAAACCTATATGGGGGGTATTGTCTGAGTTGAGTGGATTTTTTAGAACATTGTGCGCATCGAAAGTCGTAGTATCTGATGTAAAGAATCTAGAGGACTCTGTCATCACTACTGTTTGTCTGCTAGAAAAGATTTTTTCGCCAGCATTTTTCGATGTTATGGAACATTTGATTATACATTTGTCATATGAACTAAGGGTTGGTGGTCCTGTGTAATATCGATGGATGTACCCATTTGAAATGTATATGTTTTCTTATATTTGTTTTTTCAATGACAGATATTTCAAATTTGAAATGTATATTTTTGACAGATGCATATTTGACCTCAAAAAAAAGGTTCGTAATAAAGAAAGAGTAGAAGGCTTTATTTATGAGGCGTACACTTTAGAAGAGATTTCAAATTTCTCATCCCATTTCATAGGGCAAATTTTTTTTTTTTTAAAAAATCAAAAAAAAAATAGACAAAAATGACCCTGGGTGCGGTCAACGCACCCAAGGTCGGGTTGACCGCACCCGGTGCCGCACCCGCGTCGACACGGGTGTGGCACCCTGCTAGCCGAATCCCTGTGACATAGGATGTGGGCTTCAATTATGAAGCACCACATATGGGAAAAAGGCTTATAGGGAATAGTGGATGGTTTCGATTTGGAACCTAAACTATCTCTCACCAAAAAAAAATGTGATAAGTCCCTCTAACGGAAGAGGAGAAGACTAAGGCTCTAGCCTCTTATGAAAAGAAATGGAAAGAGTGGAGGATGGGGCATGCAAAGATAATGTCATGGCTTATTAATAGTGTAGACATTAAAAAATGTTCTAGTCTCGCTAAATTTGAACATACCGATAAGGCATGGGAATATCTCAAAAATATGTATTCCTTTGAAGATATTTCCCATGTGTGCAATCTTCAAGAAAAAGTTTAGACATTAACTCAAAATGACAAAACTATTCGTGAATATTATAATGAGTTGTCCGAACTTTGGAAAAAATTGGCTATTCTAGAGACAAAATGATATTGCGCCAAAGATATCGAGCTTCGTAAAAAACAACTCGATATGGAACACTTTTACTAATTTGTGAATGGATTAAGGCCGGAATTTGAATCCACCAAATCGACTCTACTTCATCGTGGTAAAATCCCTACTATTGTGGATATTATTGAAGAACTAACTATGAAGGAAAATCGTCTTAGAAAGAGTACTCCAAAAGTTGATGATTCAGTTCTAGCTGTGTCTAGACCAGGGAATCATACTCGCACTTATAGGCCGCCTCATTTTGGGAGACAGAGTGGTGAGTTTGACAAAAGAAAAGTTATTTGTCACCACTGTCATGAACCGGAGCACTATAGGCCTCAATGTCCGAAGCTAAAAAGGAGAGACAAAAAGAGGGTTGCATTTTTTGAAACCGAGCCAAAAGATCAAGATGCACCTGTTTTCATGACTCAACTGATGGAGATTCTTCAACCTCTTCTCAAAAGGGTATCATTTTCGACTGAAGCCTCAACTGGAGCAGCAGTTGCATCTGTATCCGGTCCAAGTAACTTCCCTTGACTCTTAGATTCTGGGGATTCATTTCATGACCCCAAATGCTAAATGTTTATCCGAATGTCTACAAAATAACTCAAGTATATCAAAAGTCTTTACAGCAGATGAAACATCTCTTGAAAGCAGATGGAACATCTCTTGAAATAAAAGGAATAGGATATTTTGAAAGTTTTCAAAAATCCAAAACTTTTTGTATTCCAGAAGTTAGATATATCCCAAAATTAAATTTGAACATTTTATCTGTTTCACAAATTTCTGATTATGGATGTAATATATCATTCTCTTCTGATGGTTGCTGGATACAAGATCGTCAGTCAGGGAAGCTGATTGGGGAAGGCCATAGAGAAGGAGGACTATATTACATGGACTTTTTGGAACTACCAAAGAATGTATTTTGTTTAAATGTTCAGAAATTAAAAACAGAATTATGGTACAAAAGACTTGGCCATCCTCATATGTCAAAAATCCAATACTTCCCAAGTTTGGGAAAATTTTGTAAATCTGAAAATTTTGCTTGTAAAGACTGCATTCTTGGTAAAATGAAAAGATTACATTTTTCTAGTAGAACCTTTGTCTCTACAAAACCTCTTGAGTTAATACATTCGGACGTCTGGGGACCCGCACTAGTTATCTCTAAAAGGTGGTTATGCGTATTATGTCATCTTTGTCGATAACTTTTCTAGACACACTTGGATTTATTTTCTTAAACATAAATCCGAAGTTTTTGCTCACTTTCAAATATTTCATAAAATGGTCACAAACAAATTTCAAAGTAATATTTTCATTTTTCGCACTGATTCAGGGGGAGAATTTGTTTGGAGAATTTAAAAACTATCTTAATCTATATGGCATTATTCATCAACGATCATGCCTATACACCCCTCAACAAAATGGTCTTGCGGAATGCAAGCATCGCCATATTATGAAAACCACTCGGACTTTGCTATTTGCAAGTCAAGTTCCAAGAGGTTTTTGGGCTGAAGCCGCTCTAACTGCCACCTATCTCATCAATAGAATGCCATCTTCTTTATTAAAAAATATATCTTCAATAGAAAAACTTTATGATTTAGCTCCAGACTACTCTAGATTAAGAGTTTTTGGTTGCAAATGTTTTGTATTTACAAACAAAAATGATAAATTCTCCCCTCGTGCAATCCCATGTGCCTTTTTAGGATATGCTGAAAATAAAAAAGGCTACAGGTGCTATGATCTTCAAAATGGCAAATTATATGTATCAAGAAATGTGTTTTTTCTAGAAAAAGAAAGTTCTTTTGAAAGTAAAAAATCCAAAGATATTACTGAATATTCCTTTTTAATCGATTCAACTTCAAAATTCAATGAAGAGGATTTTGAATATAACTTTGACAATGATCAAAGTCCTATTATTTTTTAAAATGATAGCAAAGACCAAACCAGTAGAGATGTTGGTCTGCAATATTCAAGACGAAGAGTTGAAGAGCAACACCCACCATGTGCATTAGAAAGGTTTTCTGAAGTTTCCCCTCGTAGGACTTCTAGAATTTCTCGACCTCCCGAAAAATTTGTCTCTTACGAATCTTTTTCACCCTCGTATAGGGCAGCCCTTGCATTAATCCAATCCTATGTTGAACCTTCCTCCTATTCTGAAGCAAAAAACCATGAAGAATGGGTTGAAGCTATGAAAACAAAATTGGATACATTAGAGAAGACCAACACTTGGTCCATTCAAGACCTTCCTCTCGGAAAGAAACCTATAGGCTGTATATGGGTCTATAAAGTCAAAACTAAAAGTGATGGGACCCTAGAAAGATATAAGGCACGACTCGTAGCCAAAGGTTATGCTCAAGAGTATGGCATTGACTACGACAAAACCTTTTCCCCTGTGGCCCGTATGACCACTGTTAGAACTTTAATTGCTTTGGCTTCTATAAAAAAATGGCCTATATTTCAAATGGATGTCAAAAATGCTTTCTTAAATGGGAGTCTTGTTGAAAAAATCTACATGAAAGCTCTGCCTGGTATTAGTATTACTAAGGGTAAAACACTTCGTCTTGAGAAAGCCTTTTATGGCCTCAAACAGGCACCAAAAGCTTGGCATGACAGATTTAGTCATGTTATGACTGATATTGGATTTCATTCTTGTTTGACTGACACTGCCTTGTTTATTAAGCAATCTAATGCAGGTATCATCATCCTTCTTCTTTATGTGGATGATATGATCATCACTGGATGTAACGCCCCAAAATTTCGACTTGTGATTTCGAAAACATTATCGAAAAACCTTTCAAAGATTTAAAGTTTTAACTTTTAAAAACGACAGCGGAAGACATTTAGAAAGGAGCACAAGTCAACAATCCTGGGTACGTTAGCTGAAAAACCATCATTCACATGAACAACAACTTAAAAGAATTGAGGAAATAAGGCAATAGATTAAAAATCTGCAGTTTATTACAAAATGAGCATTTTCCCAAAGTTCAATAATCTAAAGAAAAACTCAAAAAGACTCAGAGTCAAGCCGTCAGCAGAAAGAAGATAAATCTTGAGCCATATTGCACCACGCCATCGGCCGCTTGTGAAGTCCTACTCCTCACCTGCCCATGACATGGGTCAGTTTCATAACAAACCAGTAGGTGCACGAATAGATAAGTATAATGAAAATAAAGCAGGACATTCATGAGATAAGCAATTATGATATTAAAACAATCAATACAGTTGTAATCTATTCTAACAAGTGTAACATGCGCAAAGAGCTATTGTTTGAATCATTTCGAGCAGTGTAAGTCTCAATCATCTACAACTATTCAAGAAGATATTCTTTAAGTTCTGATATTAACTGGCCTGTGGGTACGCACAGACGCGAAACGTAGAAACAGTCGAGACCGATCCGGGGGTTTATTATGTCAGGTGTTTTCATTAACCCGGATGGCTGACTGAGTCCGCTCCTAAGGAGACGGTCAGTGATCAAGAGAGTAAATCCCCAAAGGCATTCATGGCCCATGGATGCATCCAACTTCTGCAGAAGTACCAGGGAGTTACCACCTAGGATAATTTATGGTAATCCCAATTCCCCTAACTCCGATGACTGGGGAAGCCGAGTCTTTTGTCCGTGGGGTGGTTGTTAACAACCTGTCCATCGGAGTTTTTGTACCATCCATCCTTTCCCTTGATAAACCGTGAAGGTCGAATGGGTACGACGGGGGTTTCTTAACCGCCGCCCCATCCTACATGCTCTGGTCTATTAGACCCACTCGAACATCTTGCCTGTGAAGGCGAATGGTCACCATTTATGTGATCTCAGCATTGTGCTATATGCACGCATCGAGGTTGTTACAACCTCATCATCCAACCATCGTAACCCACATGGGACGTACTTGTCCAAAAGTACGATCGTACCTTCCTAGAGGTACAACTACGATGAGAGGGCAACATATAATGTTTTATGATTCTTTTGGTTCATACATGACAAGTATTGCTCTTTGAGCAATTGACCTGTGGAGGCCGACATTATCTCATTAATATCTATAGGGCGTTGATTACCCACTTCAGGGTACTTCATTACCTCTTGTAAAACTTATACCGTTCCTGTCATAAGGTCCGATTACAATAGAAATTGCGGTGGGTTTCTCCCTAGAAATGAGTCTATTTACAAGGTTTACATTAAGTATGCAATTTCAAAAGAATAAGCATGCAGAACAGACAATCACAAGTTAAGAAATCCTACAGGTAAGCAGGTATGCCAATTAAACTACTCGATTCTCTCTAGAATGAGTCTACCCATAGAGCATGTAATTTCAAAAGAATCAGAACACATAAAACATTGACCAGCCAATCATAAATTAAATACTTCTTCAGATAAGCAGGTATGTAAAATAATTATTCTATCTCAGAAGTCTGATTTTATTTTATTCATCCAAAATCCTCGTGCGACTTTCCCCTACCTCGGGATGTCGTGCAGCTGCGTGCGTCTACGAGTGTAGATGATACGAGGCTCAGGCCGCGGAGCCAGAGCGGGGTTCGATGCGAAGTCTGCAAAAGTGTGAGTATTATTATGACATAGCTGCCAAAAGAACAAAAGGGCAATGGTAAGACCCGCCCTGTCGGCGGAAACTGATGAGTGGCAGGGTCAAGGTTCCTGCATAACAGAAAGAGAAATTGAACGGTAGTGGCCGACGATCTTGGCCAAACGGCGAACAGCAGGGGCATCGGCCCTTGCCACGAATGACAAGACAACAGATGGCAGGGACATTAGCCCCTGCCAGCGAGAGCAGCGAATGGCAGGGGCTTCGGCCCCTACCTGACAAGCAGTGAATGGTAGGGGCCTCAGCCCCTGTCAGACACAACAGGCAACGGCAGGGGCCTCGGCCCCTGCCTCACAAGAGTAACAAAATGACAGGGACCTCGATCCCTGTCTGACAAAGCTGGATGACAGGGGCTTCGGCCGCTGCAACCCAATGAATGGCAGGGGCCTCAGTCCTTGCCAGTCAAAGCGGCAATCGACAGGGACTGCGGCCCCTGCCTGACCCAACAAGGAACTGGCAGGGGCGAGGCCCCTGCCAGAAGAACGAATAATGGTAGGGGCCCTTGCCCCTGCCTGACAGAACAGGAAAATGGCAGGGCCTCGGCCCCTTCCTAGCGAAAAATATAAACGGCAGGGCCTTGGCCCCTGCTCGTCTGAAAAGGAAATGGCAGGGGCCTCAGCCCCTGCCTAAAGAAACAAGGGATGGCAGGGGCCTCGGCCCCTGCCCAAAGAACCGACTAATGGCAGGGGTCTCGGCCCCTGCCTGACAGAGCCACAGCGACACCAAAAAAAAAAGGGGGAAGAAGGGTGCCGCAGGGGTGACTGGACCCCTGCCGGCTCTTCGACAGCCCCAAGAGGGAGGGAGAAATCGGGATGGGGGTGACAGGGGGACAAGCCCCCTGCGTGCCGAGAATCAAGGGGCAGCAGGGGAATATCCCCTGCCCTCCCAGAAGCCAAGAGGCGGCAGGGGGCGAGCCCCTGCCAGCCCAGCAAAACAAAGGGCGACAGAGGCATCGCCTCTGCCAGCCGAGATAGGAAGGCGGCAGGGGCATTACCCCTGCGTGCCAAAACCCTAGAGGCAGCGGGGGCGAGCCCCTGCCTGCCGGGAAACGGCAGGGGCATTGCCCCTGCCTACCGGAGATCGAGAGGCGGCAGGGGGGACTAACCCCTGCCAGAGAGAGAACGAGAGCTTAGGACGGGGGTGACAGGGGCCAACCGACCTCCCGTCGGTTTCCCTATCACCCACAGGGGTGAGGGGGTGTCGCAGGGGCCATTGTGTAAAGAAACGACTTAGAATACATTAGGTTCAATAATGAACCAATACACATGCACATGAAGTGCGGATATACCCACTAAAGGGGAAAACACAAGCACATAATGTGCTAACACATAAACCCATAAAAGGAGCAAAAATGCCTATAAGGCATAAGTTAATATTGTTGAAGAGAAGAAGGGTGAACCACCCATTACAATGGAGTAAAAGCTCCTCCAAGGAGTGAATAAATTACAAGGGGGAGACCCCTATTTATAACACAAGAGAGGAGCCACATAGGGGGCTCCCAAAGGAGTCGTTGGGAGCCCCCAACGACTCTTTAGGGAGCCTCCCTAGGTGGCGCAAACCACAAAAAATGAAAAAAGAAAAAAGAAAAAGAAAAGTAAAATTACAATCACATTCCAAATGGAATATGCGTAAAAAAGGTGAAATGATTAAACTACCCCTATGCCTAATAATAGAGAAATATATATTTTATATATATAATTAGGAAGATACATATGCATATATACCATATATGTATATGTATCATCCTTTATATATATAAAATATATATAAGATTACAAAGATTGAATAATACATTTTAACACCCCCCCTCAAACTTTGCGTGGGGAGACGAAAAGATTGAAGAATGCAAGAGGAAGAATCTCAAGGCTTCAAGAGCCTTCAGTACGAATGCCATTGAAATTTGCAAATGTCTTCCTCCAAAGTCTTTAACGATGAGCACCTTTCATGATCTATCCAAGGTACTTCTTTTCCTCTCATCTTCAAGATCCTGTGGAACAAATCAAGAAAAGGTCCAAGTAAAAGATATCTTTGCACTTTAATCAAGTGAAATATTCCAAATAAGATGAATTATCCAAAAATCATATCATATAATTCATCCAAAAGTAATGGTGCAAAAAGATATTCTATGGATAGTAAAAACCCAATTATTTTATTTGAAGCACAATATTTGATAGAACAAGATAATTACTTATGTATGCAAAATGATTTTAGAAAACTGATTTTTCATAATCATATACCATGTTGAAGAGTGAGCGGAAACAAATTACAAGAATGCATAATGCATTCATAAAGTCCAACATTGGACAAACATAACCTCATAACGAGGAATAACATAATGGTCCACAAGGGACACCACAAGAAGCCTACGAAGAGGCATAAGTTGCACATAATTTATTGAATGCGGGCCAAAAGGCCATAATGAGCATATGCATATAATATCATGAAATGAATCAAACACCTAAAAGAGTCATTAATTAACATGCTCCAATCATACTTTAGTCAAGTAATATTACATGAGCCTATAAGATAGAAAGACAAGTGTTATTGATTTTAGCAAATCCTTTGAAAGTGATTTCAAGAGGGAAATACTCAAGAGCATAAAAAGAGTGTATAAAACACAAGAGTTCAAAAGGTTTTAAGTCCACTTAAGAGGCAAAATAATGAGAGTTATTTGAGTAGAGAACCTTACACATTTAGGAACATCTCACTCAAATGATTGTAATTACAAAAACTCATTTTGCATATCAAATATAAAAGATGACCAAAAAATCAATTTGATTTTAAAATATGCATATCAATGATATGATTCACTTGTATCTTTAAAAGACAAAATATGAATGAAACTTCACAAATTTCAACAATAATTCATCCATTACAAGCAACTACCTCATTAGTCCTCCAAAACCCATAAATCAAGTGTATAAACTACTAGATCAAGAACATAAATATAATGCCATTAAAGGCCAAGGACACACACAACGCTGTGTAAAAGAACCTCTTGTCTACATGTAATAATACTTGAAATGAGTGCATCAATGATAAGAACAAGAGAATATACGCCAACATGGACCAAAAGCATCTCTTGTCTACGTAAAAATACACTCAAGACCAAGTATGTTCAGCTACTAGAACAAGAGTATAAAGTCAACCATGGGCTAAAACACAATACATCTCTTGTCTACATAAAATGGCACTTGAAATGAGTGAAAGAAGCCAACCATGGGCATACATCTCAGCGACTAGATTAAGGACACAAATGCCAACATTGACTAAAATCACACACCATGGTGTGAATCAATGTGCCTTGTCTACATATAATAACACTCAAGACAAGTGTGTCCAGCTACTAGACCAAGAGAATAAAGCCAACAAAGGGCTACCAACACACAAAGGTGTAATAAAATTCTTGTCTACATATGATGACACTTAGATAAGAGTTATAAAAGGAGAAGACTTTTGAGGCAATAAAACTTGTAATGACAAACATATAAATAAAACCTTGAATCAATAGAACAATATTCTTCAAAAAGAATACCCATAATAATAACATTTTGGAATACTTGTGCACAAAAACACAAGACACAACCTTACAAGTGTTCAAATGCACCTATAAGTTACATAAATAATAAAAGAGGATGGGCTACAATCCCAAAACCTTGATTTTAATATACCTTAAAACATTTAAGGTTTCAAACACCATATATCCATCACATTTATATATAAATAAGAGCATCCATAAGATCAATGGCCAAAAAGGAAAAACGAGCGACACTCATAATTAGAGATCATATAACAAATCATTTTAGAGTCCCAAGGTGCCCATAACTCACCTCAACAACCATCTTTAATATGGCAAGTGGACAATCTAAAATGACATAAAACAAGGTGCCCATAACTCACCTCAACAACCATCTCTAATACAACAATAAGGCCATAAAAAAGAATTGATGCATCATATAACTTGTGATGGATAAAAACAAATGTCATAAAAAGGCAATGAACTCTTAGAGAAATCATTTTCCAAACATGTGATTTTACAAAGAGGGACGATTCAAAGGTCCAACACAATTAATCACAACAATATGCCTTATAACAATAAATTTGCATAAACACGAAATTATGTTCAATCATGATTAATTCCTTAAAAAGAAGTCATTATCAAAAGACTTAATAAACACAATATGAAATATTTACGTAATGTCATGTGTGAGAATGGATTTGGAATAATCCAAGAATCAAATTACGCCTTTATAATTTGCAATTATATGCATACCAAGATGTAAAATGACAATAATCTTAAATGAGCAAATTTAGGACAACATGTAACAAGATATTGCGGAAGCACTTACAATGATAAAAGAAACAATCTTACAAGTCCATTAAGGGACAAACACAAGCCCTAAAGAAGGCAATATAAACAACTCTTATTGAAAAGAGAGAGAGAGAGAGAGAGCTCTCAAGCATTCATAAAGATGGTGGTATTTAAAAAGTCTCATAAAAACCAATATTGTTCTTTTGAAAAGAAGCTTATAACAATCATGAAATCTTCTCAAAGAGCATATACTCCTAAGAAGATTCACAAGGATAAAAAGGTCTCTCAAAGAGAGATCCAACAAAAACAAATCTCCAAAAGAGGGTACATATGAAAGGAAGAGGGAAAACTTCATTAAAATGGAGAAAATTCCAATAAAAAAGGACTAATAGGATTGCGTTATGGCATAAATCTATAAACAAAAATTCATAATATTATTAAAAACATATGACTTAATAGATTATAACCAACTTCTAATGTAATAAGTATACAACAAACATTGATGAAGACCATAAATTTTATAATAAAACACATTTTTGAAATTGAATTGAAGAATGTAAAGGAAATAACCATATTTCATGAGTTCATTTTAAAACTTAATTCAACCGGTATTATAAAATGCCTTTTTAATCAAATATTGCTTATATGAAAAGAACTCATTAGGTAAGAAAATAAAACATTAATAAGGAATTTTTCATATTTAATATATGTCAATCACACGATATTATGAAAAAGCCTCATATAGGACATTTTTAGAAGATAAACACATACCTTTAATATGAACCAACAATTGTGATGAGAGTATGTGAGCAATGTTACATATCTCACAAACATTTTTCCTTTTAAAAAACTTATTTTTCATATAAACGGTATTCTTACAACCAAAATTAGGTATAAATTCAAAAAATCCAATGGTCAAGAAATCAAAAAATTATCGACCCATTAGACCATGTTTTGAGTAATCACATATTTAATTATTCGAAAAACAAGTTCACCGGTTTTAGAATTTATCAATAAAAGACTTTCAAGAAAAGACATACGAAAAAGAATAATTTACGAAAAAAAGGTTCAATGAAATGTTAAGAACCCAAAATCATAATGACAAAGAGAACATATATGCAAAACATATCTTTAAGAAAGTTCAATGAAATGTTAAGAACCCAAAAAAAACATAATACACAATACTTAAAGAAATATAATGCATACAGAATAATTTTAAGAAACAAAAGAGCGAAATGAGGACTTCACCATTTTTCTTTAAACTTTCTTGAATAGCACGCTTCTCGATGCAACAAAGAGAAACTCGATCCCAACCTTGCTCTGATACCATGTAAAGAAACGGCTTAGAATACATTAGGTTCAATAATGAACCAATACACATGCACATGAAGTGCGGATATACCCACTAAAGGGGAAAACACAAGCACATAATGTGCTAACACATAAACCCATAAAAGGGGCAAAAATGCCTATAAGGCATAAGTTAATATTATTGAAGAGAAGAAGGGTGAACCACCCATTACAATGGAGCAAAAGCTCCTCCAAGGAGTGAATAAATTACAAGGGGGAGACCCCTATTTATAACACAAGAGAGGAGCCACATAGGGGGCTCCCAAAGAAGTCGTTGGGAGCCCCCAACGACTCTTTAGGGAGCCTCCCTAGGTGGCGCAAACCACAAAAAATGAAAAAAGAAAAAAAAAAGAAAAGTAAAATTACAATCACATTCCAAATAGAATATGCGTAAAAAAAGGTGAAATGATTAAACTACCCCTATGCCTAATAATAGAGAAATATATATTTTATATATATAATTAGGAAGATACATATGCATATATACCATATATATATATATGTATCATCCTTTATATATATAAAATATATATATAAGATTACAAAGATTGAATAATACATTTTAACACATTGGTCCCCTGCCGGCACTCCGGCGCACCCCCAGAGGGAAGAGGGGACGACAGGGGCCTCGTAGGCCACCTGTCGGGCCTCCGATGAGCACAGGAGAGGCGGGAGGACGCGGCAGGAGCCGTGCGCCGCCTGCCGGCCTCCCGGCGAGGTGGCATAGAGGGGGCGGGGGGGGGGGGGGGGGTGAGGAG
The DNA here is from genome assembly GCF_984573655.1 of Nuphar pumila. NCBI lineage: Eukaryota > Viridiplantae > Streptophyta > Magnoliopsida > Nymphaeales > Nymphaeaceae > Nuphar > Nuphar pumila. The sequence goes on along the minus strand of NC_143256.1, from coordinate 25,976,883 downwards.
GAGGAGAGGTAGGAGAACGACGTACCTGGGAGGCAGTGGCCGGCGTCGGCGTGGGTCGCAGCGACGGTGATGGTGGCGTGCGCAGAGAAGGAGGAGGTCGGTACGGGAGGGGGAGAAGGGCTTCGAGAGGGAGGCGTGCCTCCCCTCGCCCTCCCACGTTGAACTTAAAGGCCCCAGGGGGCGATGAAAGGGGAAACCCCGATGGGTTTCCCTAATCCTTTCGAAAACGAAGGTGAAAGGGGGGGGGGGGGGCTCGGGAAGAGGATTTAAAATCCTCTTCGTGTGTCGGGTTATTAAAACCCTAATGAATGACGGGCCCGGGTCGGGTGACCCGACCCAGCCCTGGTCCGATACAATTATTATTATTATTATTATTTTTAAGCTATGGGTTTTACATCCTACCCCTCTTAAAAGAATTTCGTCCGCGAAATATTTATTGCCTTGAAGAATCAAAATACAGGTCAGGATATTTTTCCCTGATATCGCTTTCAGGTTCCCAAGTACATTCGTCAATTCCATAATGTTGCCACCGAACCTTTACAAAGGAAATGCTCTTTGATCTTAGCACTTGGTCACGACGATCGACGATCTCCACAGGTCTTTCTTCGAATGTCAAGTCCCCTCTAATGTCCATATCATCATAATGAATGATGTGCGATGGATCGTGAACGTACTTCCTCAACATGGATACGTGAAAAACATTATGGATCTGGGCGTACTGAGGAGGTAACGCCACGCGATAAGCTACTTCTCCAATCCGCTCCAGGATTTCAAACGGTCTGACGTATCTAGGACTTAGTTTTCCCTTCTTTTCGAACCGAAATACGCTCTTCGTCGGAGATACCTTAACAAAAACCATCTCGCCGATATCGAAGGTAAGCTCTCGTCGGCGTCTATCTGCATAGCTTTTCTGCTGACTCTGAGTGATACGGAGTCGTTCCCGAATCATTTGCACTTGTTGAGTATAGTGTTGCAAAACTATAGGTGCCTCCAATCTTCGTTCGCCAACCTCGTCCCAGTAAACAGGTGATCGGCACGGCCTCCCATACAAAGCTTTGTATGGGGCCATCCCGATGCTCGCATGGTAGTTGTTGTTATACGCGAATTCCGCCAGACTGATGTGGGAATCCCACTCTCCCTTCCAGTCCATCATACAAGCTCGAAGCATGTCTTCCAAGGTCTGAATCGTACGTTCCGACTGCCCGTCAGTCTGAGGGTGAAACGCAGTACTGAACTTCAGCTTTGTGCCCAAAGCCAGCTGCAGTTGCCCCCAAAACCTTGAAGTGAATCTAAGATCACGATCGGATATAATCGAGAATGGAACACCGTGCAATCTCACAATCTCTCTAACATAGAGATCAGCGAGACTATCCAACGATTGGTTGAGACGGATAGGTAGGAAGTGAGCAAACTTGGTGAGTCTATCGACGATCACCCAAATCGCGCCATGCTTCCTCCGCGTCCTCAGTAGACCGACTATGAAGTCCATGGTGACATCTTCCCACTTCCATAGAGGGATCTCTATCTGCTGCATGACCCCATCGGGTCTCTGGTGCTCGATCTTGATCTGTTGACACGTTAAACACTTCGAGACATACTCATCCACGTCTCGCTTCATACCGTTCCACCAATAACTGCGTTGTAGGTCCTTGAACATCTTCGTGCGGCCTGGGTGAATGGTGTATCTAGACTTGTGGGCTTCCGCAAGAATTTCATCTCGTAAGATCGGGTCATCAGGAACCCAAAGACGCTCATTCAACCATATACATCCATCTTCCTTCAGACGAAAAGGTGTATCTGCCAGAATTGCTTTAGTCTTCAACTTCTCGTAGCGTGCATCCGTCTTCTGCCCATTGATGATTCTCGCTAGTAGCTCCGATTGAGCAACAAGGTGGGATAAGCCGATTGAACCTTGAGTGATTGCGAAAGGTTCCCAAGAGGCTAGGTCTTTGACCAACCTCCATCCAGCAAATAAGGCATTAATCGAAACTTTCGGTGCTTTGCGGCTGAGGGCGTCAGCCACGACGTTCGCCTTTCCTGGGTGGTAGGAGAGGGTGAAGTCGTAATCCTTGAGGAATTCTAGCCAACGTCGCTGCCTCATGTTCAATTCTTTTTACAAAAATAGATACTTAAGGCTCTTATGGTCGGTGAATGCCTCAAACTGCTCCCCATACAAGTAGTGTCGCCATATCTTCAGTGCGAACACCACCGCAGCTAACTCTAAATCGTGAGTTGGGTAGTTCTTCTCGTGAATTTTAAGTTGCCGAGAGGCGTAAGCGATCACTTTCCTATTCTGCATCAGCACAACCCCTAGGCCTGACCCAGAGGCATCAATATAAATCACAAATCCGCCTTTACCAGAAGGTAAGGTCAAAATAGGAGCACTGGTAAGTCGCTCATTCAATAACTGAAAACTCGCCTTGCACTTCTCGTCCCATAAAAATTAAGCCTCTTCCTTCAGCAACTTCGTCAGGGGTAACGCAATTTTAGAAAAATCCTGAATGAATCTTCTGTAGTAACCCGCTAGTCCAAGAAAACTCCTGATATCATGTGCGTTCTTTGGTTGCTGCCAACTGAGTACAGCCTCAACCTTTGCAGGGTCCACGGACACTCCTTCCTTAGAAATAACGTGTCCCAGAAACATGACTTTCTCGAGCCAGAATTCACATTTAGATAACTTGGCATACAAACGTTCCTTTCGCAGGGTCTCCAACACGATGGTTAGGTGCTCCCGATGTTGCTCTCGACTTTCTGAGTATACCAAGATGTCGTCAATGAACACGATCACGAAGGTATCCAAAAATGACTTGAATACCCTATTCATTAAGTCCATAAAAGTTGTTGGGGCATTGGTTAATCCGAACGGCATGACTGTGAACTCGTAATGTCCGTATCTTGAACGAAAAGCAGTCTTAGGAATATCATCATTCCTAATTCTGAGTTGATGGTATCCAGACCTAAGATCGATTTTCAAGAAAACTTTAGCCTTCTGTAACTGATCGAACAAGTCTTCTATACGCGGCAATGGGTACTTGTTTTTTATTGTGTCCTGGTTGAGCATTCGATAGTCGATGCACAGACGTAAGGTCCCGTCCTTCTTCTTCACGAAGAGCACAGGAGCTCCCTAAGGAGATATGTTGTGGCAAATGAATCACTAATCCAACAACTCCTGCAACTGCTTCTAGAGCTCCTCAAGTTCAGTTGGCGGCATTCTGTAAGGTGCTTTGGAGATTGGCCTCGTACTTGGTAGCAATTCAATATTGAATTCTACCTCACGAGACGGTGGAAGTCCCGATAGTTCTTTAGGAAAAACGTCGGGATAATCGCGAACCACATCCAGCTCACTGATGGGAATAGGCATTGGATCCGATTGGATAACACTAACCAAAAAGGCAGTGCATCCCTTCCGCAAAAAGTTTTGTGCCTTAAGCGCCGAGATCATCCGGCTTGCTCGAACAGGTCTGGGAATTCTGAATTCTACTCTCGGAGAGCCTGGAGGTGATAAAACGATCTTGCCATCATGGCAAAATATCTTGGCATGATACTTGTGCAACCAATACATGCCTAGAATGACGTCAAATTCTGTCATCTCAAGCAAAATAGCACAAGCAGGCAAGTGTCGCTCTGCCACAACTACGTCCAATTCAGGTATGTAAGTGGTGCAAACTGTGTTCTTCCCCACGGGGTTATACACGTCTAAAGCGTTGTCAAGTGGTTTTACAGTTATATGCAATTGTTTTACGAATTTTTCTGAAACAAACGAGTGTGTAGCACCATAATCAAAGAGTGCAAAAGTTGCTTGATCAGCAACAAGAATGGTACCTTGAACGAGATCCCCTTTTGTCAATTGATCGACCGTGGCTGCATAAACTCGACCCGGCTCCCTGACACTGCTTGGTTGTGCTCGTTGTTGCTGCTGATGAGGTGATAGAGAAGGTTGAGATACGTTGCCGGTTCGCTTGAGGTCATCAGCTGCTTTCTTCCGGCAGTCGCGTATGAAATGACCCATCTTGCCACAGTACAGGCATCCGCCAGTGTCCCGCGGACAAGATTGTCCTACGTGAGGCCTCTTGCACTTGGGGCAGTTATCTCCAGACGGCTGTCTGGGCGATGGATGGCCCTGCTGTCGTTGGCGCTTTGCCGGAGGAAACTGTTTCTTCCCTTCCTCAGTCTTCACTGGTAATGGTGGTCGCTGCCCTAGGCCGCCGGAATAGGTCTTCTTCTGATCACCCCCTGTCGCGGGTGACTTTTTGGCTTGCACACTTTTTGAACGCTCCCAATCCTCGTTCAGTAGGGTGGCTGTTGCTACCGCCGCAGAAAAAGTCGCGGGCATGCTGGTGAGAACCCTATGCCTGAGTCCTTCCTTCAGTCCGCGAATGAACTTCCCAGCCCGCTCATGATCATCCTCGAATAGGTGAGCACAGTAGCGCTCCAACCGCTGAAATTTGGCGATATACTCATTCAAACATAAGTTGCCTTGGCTCAGCTCCAGAAATTCCACCTTCTTCTTTTCCCTCGCATGAGGAGGGAAATAGTTTCCGAGAAAAGCTCTCCGGAAGGCCTCCCAAGGAATCACCTCAGCACCTGGGAACTGCACCTCCCGGGTAGTGTCCCACCACTCGCGAGCGTCGTCCTTCAATCGGAAAGACCCGAACATCGTCTTCTTATCGTCAGGAACGGACAACACTTGGAACACCCGTTCCACCTCTTTGACCCAACTCTCCGCCAAGTCAGGGTCAACCTTGCCAGAGAAGGTAGGAGGGTCAAGCTTCAGAAATTTTTCATACGTGGCGGTTGGTGTATTCCCAACAAGAGAACCCGGATCCTGCTGGGGGCGACCCTGGTTACGAATTGCCTCTGCCAAGGAGTTGAGGGTATCCATCATGAATCCCCTCTGCTCACGCAACTCATCAGCCATGTTGTTGCTTGAGTTCCCCGTCATCCTTAAAAAGCAACCAAGGTTAAGAGTCAAAAATACTGAAGAAGCACAAGAAGACATAGGTATGGGAGCAAAGGCAAAAAATATAGATCTTTATTACGAAAGTCATTTATTTTGAATTCAGCCGTGCTGGTACATAAGCAAAGTTCTATTCTGTAATGATAAATGAGTTCACAGCCTCCAATAAAAGTTGGGAGGTGCTATCTCCCCTTAGAGACAACTAGAGTACTTCCTAAGATATTCCCTTCTATTACCTATGCGCCTGAATCTGCGCTTAGGGGTGAAGGGAAGTGGCTCCCCGTAGGAGGTCTCTTGTCCGTAGAGGGGCGTCGCCGGAGTATATTCCGGTGAGCCAAGACTATAACTTGACGAATCAGTTGCAGGCGTGTATGTGGGTGATACACCGCCCACAGGGTCTGCTGGAGGTGGTGGTTGCTAGCCTGCAATCGAAATTGCAATCTTGCCGTCATGCTCGGCCTTGTGGAGGCAAGCATCCATGGTGTGCCCTGATTCTCCATAGAATACGCACTCCTCTGCTAACTCAGGGGGAACAAAATCTCCCGATGACTCTTGTGGTGTCTGATGGTGCACCCGAACGTGTGAAGGCGCAAAACCACCTTCTCGAGTATACACCTCAGCCCACGTTGCTGCCAAGGGTATTTGGTAGGCGATCGGTAGTGGGGAGCCTTGCTCATCCGTAAAAATGGGTAGAGGAGGGCGGTTAGCCCAGTAACCAGCCCGAAACATCCCATGTTCACCCCTCTCCCTTACGGAACGGCCACGCACCCTACGCGTGCCCCCACCGTGACTACCACTAGAACCAGCAAACGGATCCATCTTTCGGACGGTACTACGAATAGAAGCAAGAATATAATTTAGTCTAAACATGCTATAAAATATCAAAGACTTACAGCACGATGGGATGCTCAATAGTCAAGATTCACCTCTTTCTGACCTGGCTCTGATACCAAGTTGTAACGCCCTAAAATTTCGACTTGTGATTTCGAAAACATTATCGAAAAACCTTTCAAAGATTTAAAGTTTTAACTTTTAAAAACGACAGCGGAAGACATTTAGAAAGGAGCACAAGTCAACAATCTTGGGTACGTTAGCTGAAAAACCATCATTCACGTGAACAACAACTTAAAGGAATTGAGGAAATAAGGCAATAGATTAAAAATCTGCAGTTTATTACAAAATAAGCATTTTCCCAAAGTTCAACAATCTAAAGAAAAACTCAAAAAGACTCAGAGCCAAGCCGCCAGCAGAAAGAAGATAAAGCTTAAGCCATATTGCACCACGCCATCGGCCGCCTGTGAAGTCCTACTCCTCACCTACCCATGAAATGGGTCAGTTTCATAACAAACCAGTAGGTGCACGAATAGATAAGTATAATGAAAATAAAGCAGGACATTCATGAGATAAGCAGTTATGATATTAAAACAATCAATACAGGTATAATCTATTCTAACAAGTGTAACATGCGCAAAAAGCTATTGTTTGAATCATTTCGAGCAGTGTAAGTCTCAATCATCTACAACTATTCAAGAAGATATTCTTTAAGTTCTGATATTAACTGGCCTGTGGGTACGCACAGACGCGAAACGTAGAAACAGCCGAGACCGATCCGGGGTTTATTATGTCAGGTGTTTTCATTAACCCGGATGGCTGACTGAGTCCGCTCATAAGGGGACGGTCAGTGACCAAGAGAGTAAATCCCCAAAGGCATTCATGGCCCATGGATGCATCCAACTTCTGCAGAAGTACCAGAGAGTTACCACCTAGGATAATTTATGGTAATCCCAATTCCCCTAACTCCGATGACTGGGGAAGCCGAGTCTTTTGCCCGTGGGGTGGTTGTTAACAACCTGTCCATCGGAGTTTTTGTACCATCCATCCTTTCCCTTGATAAACCGTGAAGGTCGAATGGGTACGACGGGGGTTTCTTAACCGTCGCCCCATCCTACATGCTCTGGTCTATTAGACCCACTCGAACATCTTGCCTGTGAAGGCGAATGGTCACCATTTATGTGATCTTAGCATTGTGCTATATGCACGCATCGAGGTTGTTACAACCTCATCATCCAACCATCGTAACCCACATGGGACGTACTTGTCCAAAAGTACGATCGTACCTTCCTAGAGGTACAACTACGATGAGAGGGCAACATATAATGTTTTATGATTCTTTTGGTTCATACATGACAAGTATTGCTCTTTGAGCAATTGACCTGTGGAGGCCGACATTATCTCATTAATATCTATAGGGTGTTGATTGCCCACTTCAGGGTACTTCATTACCTCTTGTAAAACTTATACCGTTCCTGTCATAAGGTCCGATTACAATAGAAATTGCGGTGGGTTTCTCCCTAGAAATGAGTCTATTTACAAGGTTTACATTAAGTATGCAATTTCAAAAGAATAAGCATGCAGAACAGACAATCACAAGTTAAGAAATCCTACAGGTAAGCAGGTATGCCAATTAAACTACTTGATTCTCTCTAGAATGAGTCTACCCATAGAGCATGTAATTTCAAAAGAATCAGAACACATAAAACATTGACCAGCCAATCATAAATTAAATACTTCTTTAGATAAGCAGGTATGTAAAATAATTATTCTATCTCAGAAGTCTGATTTTATTTTATTCATCCAAAATCCTCGTGCGACTTTCCCCTACCTCGGGATGTCGTGCAGCTGCGTGCGTCTACGAGTGTAGATGATACGAGGCTCAGGCCGCGGAGCCAGAGCGGGGTTCGATGCGAAGTCTGCAAAAGTGTGAGTATTATTATGACATAGCTGCCAAAAGAACAAAAGGGCAATGGTAAGACCCGCCCTGTCGGCGAAAACTGATGAGTGGTAGGGTCAAGGTTCCTGCATAACAGAAAGAGAAATTGAACGGTAGTGGCCGACAATCTTGGCCAAACGGCGAACAGCAGGGGCATCGGCCCTTGCCACGAATGACAAGACAACAGATGGCAGGGGCATTAGCCCCTGCCAGCGAGAGCAGCGAATGGCAGGGGCTTCGGCCCCTGCCTGACAAGCAGTGAATGGCAGGGGCCTCAGCCCCTGTCAGACACAACAGGCAACGGCAGGGACCTCGGCCCCTGCCTCACAAGAGTAACAAATTGGCAGGGACCTCGGTCCCTGCCTGACAAAGCTGGATGACAGGGGCTTCGGCCCCTGCAACCCAATGAATGGCAAGGGCCTCAGTCCCTGCCAGTCAAAGCGGCAATCGTCAGGGACTGCGGCCCCTGCCTGACCCAACAAGGAACTGGCAGGGGCGAGGCCCCTGCCAGAAGAACGAATAATGGTAGGGGTCGTTGCCCCTGCCTGACAGAACAAGAAAATGGCAGGGCCTCGGCCCCTGCCTGGCGAAAAATATAAACGGCAGGGCCTTGGCCCCTGCTCGTCTGAAAAGGAAATGGCAGGGGCCTCAGCCCCTGCCTAAAGAAACAAGGGATGGCAGGGGCCTCGGCCCCTGCCCGAAGAACCGACTAATGGCAGGGGTCTCGGCCCCTGCCTGACAGAGCCATAGCGACACCAAAAAAAGAAGGGGGAAGAAGGGTGCCGCAGGGGTGACTGGACCCCTGCCGGCTCTTCGACAGCCCCAAGAGGGAGGGAGAAATTGGGACAGGGGTGACAGGGGGACAAGCCCCCTGCGTGCCGACAATCAAGGGGCAGCAGGGGAATATCCCCTGCCCTCTCAGAAGCCAAGAGGCGGCAGGGGGCGAGCCCCTGCCAGCCCAGCAAAATAAAGGGCGACAGGAGCATCGCCCCTGCCAGCCGAGATAGGAAGGCGGCAGGGGCATTACCCCTGCGTGCCAAAACCCTAGAGGCAGCGGGGGCGAGCCCCTGCCTGCCGGGAAACAGGAAACGGCAGGGGCATTGCCCCTGCCTACCGGAGATCGAGAGGCGGCAGGGGGGACTAACCACTGCCAGAGAGAGATAGAGAGCTCAGGACGGGGGTGACAGAGGCCAACCGACCTCCCGTCGGTTTCCCTATCACCCACAGGGGTGAGGGGTGTCGCAGGGGCCATTGGTCCCCTGCCGGCACTCCGGCGCACCCCCAGAGGGAAGAGGGGACGACAGGGGCCTCGTAGGCCACCTGTTGGGCCTCCAATGAGCACAGGAGAGGCGGGAGGGCGCGGCAGGGGCCGTGCGCCGCCTGCCGGCCTCCCGGCGAGGTGACAGAGAGGGGGGTGAGGAGGAGGAGAGGTAGGAGAACGGCGTACCTGGGAGGCGGTGGCCGGCGTCGGCGTGGGTCGCAGCGACGGTGCTGGTGGCGAGCGCTGGTGGCGTGCGCAGAGAAGGAGGAGGTCGGCACGGGAGGGGGTGAAGGGCTTCGAGAGGGAGGCGTGCCTCCCCTCGCCCTCGCACGTTGAACTTAAAGGCCCCAGGGGGCGATAAAAGGGAAAACCCCGATGGGTTTCCCTAATCCTTCCGAAAACAAAGGTGAAAGGGGGGGGGGGGGGGGGGCGCTCGGGAAGACGATTTAAAATCCTCTTCCTGAGTCAGGTTATTAAAACCCTAATGAATGACGGACCCGGGTCGGGTTCGGACCCGACCCGGCCCGGGCCCGATACAATTTTTTTTTTTAAGCTGTGGGTTTTACACTGGAGGCGAAAAACAGGGAGTTACCAATATCAAAACTCTTCTTAAAACTTATTTTGAAATGTCTGATTTAGGATTATTGATAAGGATGGCAGTGGGGCGGGGGACAAGGTCTCGACCCCCGCCCCGCCTCAAGATTAGAACCTCCATCCCCGCCTCCATCCCCTGCGGGGATGGATTTTAACCTCCACCCCCGCCTACATCCCCGTTTCATGTCCTCCATCCCCAGTTCAAACGGGGATGAGGCGGGAAGGGGCGGGGAAAAGTCGCAGGGACGGGGTGGGGCGGGGATGAGGCGGGGCGGGGAAAAGGGTACGTCCATCCCTGAACAGGGATGGATTTTAACCTTTGTCCCAACCTCCATCACCGTTTCATACCCTTCATCCCCGGTCCAAACGGGGTGAGGCGGGGCGGGGCCCCGCTTTCCCCCGGTCCACTGCCATCCCTAATTATTGAGATACTTTTTAGGAATAGAAGTTGCTTATTCCTCTTGTGGGTATTTGATATCTCAAACTAAATTTGCTTTTGATATTGTTTTCAGGTCTGACATTACAGATGATAAGAAGGTGGACACTCCAGAAGTGGTCAATGTTAAAATAAAAAATAATGATGAAGAGCGTCTTGATGATCTCACTCCGTTCAGACAACTTGTTGGAGTACTTTCCTATCTCTCCATCACTCCGTTCAGAAGTTGCTTATAGCACATGTTGTACACACAGCTAGCCAGTTTCAACATGCTCTCACTTTTGTTCACATGGGAGCAGTTTTACGTATTATTAGATATTTAAAGAGTTCTCTCTCACGAGGACTCTTCTTGTCTGCATCATCATCATTAGATTTAATTACTTATACTGATGCAGACTGGTGAGGTGATCCTAATAATAGGCACTCAACCATTGGTTTCTGTGTATTTTTAGGTGAATATCTAATATCATGGAGGTGCAAGAAGCAGCAGAAGGTTTTTCTTTCTTCCACTGAAGCTGAATATAGAGCCATGACAACCACCATAATGAAAGTTGTTTGGCTCAGGCAATTGCTCGCTGATATGGGAGTTGAAGCAACACAGGCTTCACGAATGTGTTGTGACAACAAGAGTGCAATCTACATCGCAAGCAACCGGACTTTCCATGAGCGCACAAAACACATTGAAATGAATTGTCACTATGTTAGAGGGTACTTGCATGGAACCATTGATTTGACATATGTGACGTCATAATACCAATTAGCAGACTTCTTCACCAAGCCTCTCGCGGCTCCCAGATTTCACTTCTTCTTAGACAAACTTTCGCTCATTGTACCATAAGTTTGAGGGGGAGTGTTAAAATGCAAACAACACATATATTATAATAATAATATTATAATATTATTATTATATATTTTTGTATTTATACTTTTTTATTTTTTTGTAATTTTTCTTTTTGTTTTTGGTATCTAGTTCCAAATAATAGGCGCCCAGATACATCTTGTTTGGTTAAGTTCCGGTTGAAACTTTACCAACTTTCTAGCTGTTGGAACTAGTCCAACGGCTAGAATTCTAGTTCCAACAGCTAGAAAGGGAGAGCTCCTTATGAGCTCTCCTTAATACTCTTGTATAAATAAGGGTGCATCCCCTCGTGTAATTCATTCCTCTAAATGCTTTTTAAGCATTTTGCTCTCATAAATAAAGTGTTATTTATTTTTATGCTTTTCCATTTATACCTTTTTATGGGTCCTGTCCAAAGTATCTTTTAGATACTTCCTTTTGAGTAGATTCAAGTGCATTCGTAGAACCTACCATTTCATTACAGAAACTAATTATGATTCCACTAAAGAACAGAAGGCCAGTGATGCCCAGGTAGTACATAATGCTAAAAACTTAAATCATATCCAGTGAAAGAACATATTTGGGAAGCCACCATGATGTGGGGCATCCAAGAAGACCGAAGCTACTTGAAGGTGGCACTCTTCCTAAAAGAGAGGTCTCTTTTTCTTTTCTTCTATAACAGACAACCCAGCCTACAGGGTACCAAGGTGTCACATTTCTAGGTTATTGAGATTTTAAGTGAATAGAGCAGTGTACTCCCATACTACTGTTATACTCTGGCAAGGGGATGGAGTAGTTCAATATCAACAAGTGAAAAAGATCCATTGGGTCTAGTTAATCTACTCCACTTTATAGGGTCCCCAAACAAACACATCATTAAGGAACCCAACTGTTTTATTTTATTGAAGAGAAGTGCAAAACATCCTAAATTGACAGATTGGGGATCAGCAGCACTTTCTGTTATTGATAACAACCATAATACAAATTGAGTGGCTTTTTCTTTACGGAAACTGTTCAATATCAGGATAACTTGCAAGCACAATAACCAAGGAACATTGTAGAAAAAAATATGTTGGTACTCATCCATCAAAAGAAAAATAAGAGCAGCCACCAACTCTCAAAATTAATTTCAGTAATCATATGACACCTACAAATTACCAAAACAACCAACAAACCTGTGAGGCCCACCACGAGGTATAGGAATTTCAGGTCTCCACTCCTTTTCAAATGCTTTACCATCTTTTACAGCAATGCTCCAGTGCTCCAAACCAGGTTCATGGCGATCCTCCTTGCTACCACCCATTACATGGAGTCTACCTCTCCACAGTTGGGTTGCTGGGGCATACCTATAGATGATGTCATAATCTTTTCAACTTCTCTAGAGAAGTGATGACTCTAGGTAATAGTAGCAGCTTTTATGTACAAAAAGCAAGTGAATTTTCTGGGCTACTATCTTCATAAAAGCAACAAGAATTTTTGCTTTAAAAGAAACAAAAGCATGCACCATAGATGTACACAGAAAGCATATCATGGATGGTTCTGATTGCAAGTAGAACTGATACACTGATTCTTCTCAGAGTGCAAGTATTGATCATTCTATGAAAAGACAATGATTTTGGAAACAATGAGTGATGAATATTGCAAGAGTGAAACCTATTTGATCAAATAATCCAGTGCAGCAGGAGATACAACATATTAACATCAAAGGTGAGGTAAATTTATTAAGGTATATGTCACACGAATACGGTGGTGGGTAGAGGGATACAGCCATTTTTACAAAGTTTTCAATATTAGTAAATAAGGGGAAACGATGCAGCAGCCAAAATGGAGTATCTGTGTGACATAGATTGAGGCGCACCTACTAGTATCATATATCCCATATTGCCTCTATCCATGATACCGTGTTAGTATCATGAACACCAGATTGACTATATCCATATATTTTTCATAGTCTTGAAACCATAGTCACAAATATTGGTGTTTCTTTTTTAAATCTCACAATTTTATCATGAGATTTTCAAAAACCAATGTAATCCTGACAAAATGCGATATTTTCAAAATATCATCTACTTTGAGAATATCCTGCTTTTATCATGATATTATTGCATCATTAACAAGGCATTTATTTTTTGTATATGTTTAATATTTCTTATATTTTATGTATTTCCTTATATATTTTTGAACTTTAAATTTACCAATATTTTCCAAGATTTTTCTAAGGAAACAAATTTTTCTAATTTATTGTGAGAATTTCCTTTGTTGAGAAAATTCTGATAACGAGACTTGAGACCATGCTCAAAATTATGCTTATTCCAGGAAACAACACCCTGCAATCCCATATAGATTGGGAAGAGCAGCTTGTTCTGACATAGAAGGATACTCCATGCAACCAACAATCTTTTACTAAAGCAGATCACCTAAAAGTAAGGTGTTAAAAGACTTAGAGGTTAAGATGAGGCTGTTCAGATATTCAGACATTAGTAAGTTTCAAGATGGTCTGAGATGCAATCCTTGACTCTTTCTTTGTAAAACTTTTCTTCTTAAGTTGGTTGTACCAATCCAACATGGCCTTTTCATCTATACATACATATATAGTCACTAGAATATGAGAACTGGAAATAAGAACTACAATGTGAACTCGGCAACACTCTTTTGAAGTGTGTACAACATGCTGAAATTGCTAGGAATCAACTATTGGATTGTGTATTTTTTCTGAAAAAATACAATTTTTGGTTGCTTGAATATTTAAAAAGATTATGAGCCACTGATTTTAAAGCCTTAAAAAATCTTGTTTATGCATCATAATTGGATGATTCAAGAGCTGGTCCTTATAAAACCAAGCATGTAGATCACATCCATATGGTTAGATTTAAGAGAAAAAAACAAAAAATCCATGAAAATCAAGGTTCACAAGGTAGTTCTCATATTTTCAGTTCTCATATGCTAGTGACTATACATATTAGGGCTAAAATTTGCAGCAATCATTTGTATGTGCAAACGACTTGGCAAACTTCATGTTTTTTTTTTTGTTTTTTTGGTCCAAATCTAACATGCACTACAAATTTAATTAAACATGATACACCATTCTAATATGGGATTAGAGTGTAAATTAAGAAAAATCTCCAAATCTTACACAAGAATTGAATACCAATTGCATGAATTAGTAATTTAACATGCACTACAAATTTAATTAAACATGATACACCACTCTAATATGGGATTAGATTGTAAATTAGGGAAAATCCCCAAATCTTATATAAGAATTGAATATCAATTGCATGAATTAGTAATCTAACATGCACTACGAATTTAATTAAACATATGTGATCCACATGCTGTTTTTAGTGGGAAACTGGCTTTTGAATCGGCAGAATCTGACCTGGGTATAGGATTTTCCAGTGATGCAAAAAGGGATGGTTATAAATGCACCAAATTTTCTCGACCCAAAAAGCCACGGTTTTTCATCGAAAAAACATGATTCAAGGGTCGTTTCCCACCTATGTCACATAGGTGGGGGTGGGGACGCGGGTGCTGGTACAGGTGTGGGGAGGGTATATATATATATATATATATATATATATATATATATATATATTTTTTAGCAGTTTTAAGTTAACACTACGTTTATGTATGTGCATTTATGTATTTATATATATAATATAGATAAAAATAGACTTACTTAGGGTTAACTGAATCTACTTTTAGATAGAAATGACCTCACCTAACACAAATGAAGTTGTGTCCAAGTGTCGCACTCACCTGGGTGCGGGTGTGACGTGGGTGCGATGCCCTGTTAGAAGAGTCCGTGTAACATAGTTTCCCACTAAATCAAGCATGTTGAACACATCTAAAAGGTTAGAATTAGTCAAAACAACTTGAATCATGAGATTCCAACTAGATTGTATCTACAATCGACTGTATTAAATATAAACCCATATATTATATATATATCCATCATTTCCTATATGCTTAGACCATTGTCCAAACCCATAACATGAGTATGACTTGTGGATGACCAATTCCTTGACACCCTTCACCAATGTCAATTTTTTTATAATATCAGCAAGATGTTTCTTGAAACAATTTAAAAATGTGGGGCGTTGTAAAAAAAACTGATGCTTTTTAAACAAAAAAAAATGAATTTTTAATAAAAATAAAAATGCTCTGTAAGGAATTAACATAATAATATCATGATATTATCATTTTAAAGTTCTCAGGCTTTCTGTAATATTCAGGAGTCCTTGTCATAAAAAAATATGAATCCTTTTAAAATGCAACAAATTAAAGAAAATATCATGAAAATTGGTGGCCATGAATCAAACATATACCAACATCTGCCTACACTACCAATCAAATATAAACCCATACCATGTCAGGACCTGATAAGAACCTCATCTACATGCTCAGTTTTTCATGTGAGGGAACATATTTTATGGCTATAAAGGCAAGATTGCAATAAATGATAGAGAACGAAGAATTATATTGGCTGGTCAAGGTAGAGCTTATGTAACATATGGATGAAAGCAGGTACCTGGGGACAGGTAGTGGAGGCAGTTCTCCCCACTGCTTTGTCTCTGTATCCAGTACAAAGCATTTAGATGTCGGGCCTCGGCATTGTGGTCCATACTGTCCAGTAACTATATAAATATATCTGCCATCTGTTGCCAACCCTAAATGGGAATGCGCCATTTCTTTTGGTGTATCAAATCTTCCTCCCCATGTGTTATCACCAAAATTATAAATATCCACATGAGAATGCACCTGTAGTACAAATAAACAATTAGTAAGATGTTAAAAACTAGCAAAAATTGCTTTTTCTATTGAATTTGTAATTCATGTCATTAAGGAAAATCAAAAGTCACCAGACTTGTGTCTCAAAACAAAAAGGAAAATCCATGTATCACATTATGTCTCATCCAGTCACTCGGGACAACCATAAATAAAAGAATTACCAGCCATTTTCAGATGATCCATTATGAAAAAACAGAAAATAGAATTAAAAAATCTAAGCAGTATTCCACTCGTTGAATTGTTACCAATATGCTGCCTAGAGACATGGATATCAGTGTCATGGTATATTGGAACATTAAACCTTATAACCTACACATGGATACACAAACACAAATACAAAGTGCCCATGCATATAAAAAGATTAAGACATGAAGACATGTTTGAAACTTGAAATACAAAGAAAGAGTTGAAGTGATGTATGCCACTAGCGATTGATCTCTCTTCATCCAAGCAACATATTCTGGATTCTTGTGAAGAACAACAGATTGTTCTCCTTTATCGTCCGCCTTTTCTTGCGAAAGGAATTCTGGAGGCGGTGGGACCGATCCATCCAAGTGACCAGAGAGGTCCTGACTCTTTATAAACGGAATAATCTGTCTTTTCCAAGTTAAGAAATTGCAGTTATTCAATTTTTCAGAAACTAGTTGACCAAGAAAACTTGAGGACAGGCATGATTGCGCGTGAGTAAATTCCATTTGATGAATATCCTAACTTCTTCAGATGAGGAAAGACAGAAGGCTACTAGCAGACAGTTCTCTTTAGAATCAACAAAAGATACAAAGTAGTAGAAAGGAAATCACAGATTGACAGTGATTAGCAGGTAGCAGGAAAACACATATTCAATGCAGGGAAAAACAGCAAGAAAAACAGCAGGAGGAAATCACAGATCAAGAGAGGTAGATTGACAATGATTAGCAGAAATTAACCACGGATAGAGAGATGATCGAATTTTCACAAAGGAAAGGGGGAACCTGATTTTATTAGACACAGATTTTGTTGGTAGAAACACACTGATGAAAGAACTAGAATCAGGCAGATTCAAGCTGGGTATTCACGGCTGATGAAAGAATCAGAATCAGGCAGATTCACGTTGGGGATTCACGGCTGATGAAAGTTCCAGAAACACACTGATGAAGGTTCCAGAATCACGCAGATTCACGGCTGGCACTCTGATGAAAGTTCCAGAATCACGCCGATTCACGGCTGGGTATTCACGCTGGGTATTCACGCTGGGTTCACGGCTGATGAAAGTTCCAGAAACACACTGATGAAGGTTCCAGAATCACGGCTGGGTATTCACGCTGGGTATTTGCGCTGGGTATTCACGGCTGGGTATTCACGCCCAGATTCACACAGATTCACGGCTGATGAAAAATCCACTCTGCTGACGCTGATGGGCTCACGCTGGGATTTGCTCACACAGATTTACGGCTGATGCAGATCCACGCTGGGTTTTCTTCACGCATATCCACGCCTTGGTTTCTTCACGCAGATCCACGCCTTGCTTTCTTCACGCAGATCCACGCCTTGCTCTGATACCATGAAAGAATGAAACCCTAATCGACAGTGAGAGAAGAGAAGAGAGGGAGAGAGAGATTCCAGATGAAGGAGGGTTCAGTCCATCGTGACTGCCCTCTCATTCTATTTAAAATAAAGTGTAAAACATTAGGGTACGAAAATACCCTTTTACAAAATGATAATTTACAATACATGAACTGGATCTGGACCTGATCCATTATATAAATGGATCGGGTCAGACATACACAATGAAGATAATAATGCCTTCTTTTCAGGCAGTCCCAGCCATGCTCCCCCCCCTAATTCGCCACTGTTTTGTCAGGCAGGGGCCGAGGCCCCTGCCATTCGTCGTTTCGTCAGGCAGGGGTCGAGGCCCTTGCCATTCCTTGTTTTGTCAGGTAGGTCCGAGGCCCCTGCCGTTGGCTGTTTTGTCAGGCAGGGGCTGAGGCCCCTGCCATTCGTTACTTTTGTCAGGCAGGGGCCGAGGCCCCTGTCATTTACTGTTTTGGCAGGTAGGGGCCGAGGCCCCTACCATTCGTTGTTCTGTCAGGCAGGGGCCGAGGGTCATTCGCTGTTTTGGCAGGCAGGGGCCGAGGCCCCTGTTGTTCGTCGTTTTGTTAGGCAGGGGTCTTGGGCCCCTACCGTTCAATTGTTTCCCGGTAAGCAGGGGCCTTGACCCCTACCACTCATCAGATTTCGTACAACAGGAGTCTCAACCCTTGCCACTCATGTTTTCCGCCGACATGGCAGGCCTTACCACTACCCTTATATTCTTTTTACAACTATGGCATAATAGCTTTCACATTCTTGCAGATTTACGCAACGAATCGCACTCTGGCTCCACGACCCGAGCCCTGTATCATCTACACTCGTAGTCGCACGCAGCTACACAACATCCCAAGGTAGGGGAAAGTCGCACGAGGATTTTGGATGAATGAAATAAAGTATAAGAGTTCTCAGATAGAATAGTTTATTTTACATACATGTAGAACAATATAACTTGTGATTACCTGTAAAGACCCTGAAAAAAAATTGCGTCTGACTCGTGTCAGACACGTGCCTGGCACGTGTCGGACACGAGTCAGGGTCTGCCCCCTGTGTCGGACCCGGATCCGGGCTGGATCCGAGCTCGAACCGACCCGCGCCCCGGCTTCTCGATTTCTCGAGAAGCCGGTGTCCTTAAAAGGACATAGTGTCTCGGGCGAGGGGCAAAACCCCTCGCCCCTTCTCTCTCATCTGCACCGCCCCCCTCACGCTGCCGCCTGCGATCAGCGACGCCGGCGAGCGTTCCCGTCAGGCCGCCTCCCCAACGATCGACGATCCTCCCTGCGGCCACCTCTTCGCCTCCGCTCTGAGTTCCGGCGACCCAGTGGCCCCCGAGCTTCGCTCCAGGTCTCCCCCTATCTGTTGTCGACTGCGTCAGCCACCGACCACCCTTCAGCTGCCAGCGACCTCGAGCATCGACGACTCGCCGTCAGCCACGGCCGCCGTCCTAGGTGCTGCAGCCGCCGGCGATCGTCGCCTCCCCCCTTGTTCTGCTCCCGTGAGGCCTCTTTCCCCCTTCAGTCGCCGACGTTTCGCAGTCGGCATCCTCAGCCGACGACGACCTGCGTTCCTCCCTTCAGTCGCCCAGCGCCGGCGATTCGCCACTCGTCTCCCCTCAGCATCTCCCCTCTGGGTGGTCTTCGGCAGCCGGCAGCGTCGGCCGCCCCTTCGCTGTCTCCCCTTTCTGTCGTCGGCGACTCGCAGCCAGCGTCCCCGGCGACCAGCGACTTCTCTCGTTGCCGTGGTCGTTCGAGGTATAACCCCTCTCTCTTCCTCTTTTGTTTTGGGTTGATCGACAGGGGGGCTGAGCCCCCTGTCGTCACCTCTTGTTGGCAGGGGGCTAAACCCCCCTGCCTCCCTTTGTTTTTGGTCGACAGGGGGCTGAGCCCCCTGTCGTTGGCCCTTCTTGGCAGGGGGCTCCGCCCACTGTGACTCCTTCCTGTTTGCTGTGGGTCGACAGGGGGGCTGAGCCCCTGTCGCTTGTTTTGGCAGGGGGTTACCCCCCTGCCTCTTTGTTGGTGGGTCGGCAGGGACCGAGTCCCTGCCACCACCTTGGGCTTTCGGGGAGTGTCGGCAGGGACCGATCGAGCCCTGTCACCCCCCCCCCCCCCCCCGTCTCTTCTCGCTTGATTGGGTTGGCAGGGGGCTCCGCTTCCCCCTGCCATTTGTTTTGTTGACAGGGGGTTCCTCTCCCCCTGTCCCTTTTTGGTGTTTGCCTGCAGGGGGCGAGGCACCCCCTGCATTTGTTTTCTGGCAGGGGGCGAGCCCCCCCTGCTCCCTTGTTGGTTCTCGGTAGGGGGAGGGCCCCCCCTGCCTTTGTGTTGCTTGTCGGCAGGGGGTTAGCCCCCCTGCCTTCAGTTATTTTCCTCTACAGGGGGCGGAGCCCCCCCTGCACTCTTTGTTGTTCCTTGGCAGGGGGTTCTATCCCCCTGCGTTGTGCCAGCAGGGGGCGGAGCCCCCCTTCTTTCTTGTTTTCGAACAGGGGCTTGCCCCCTGCATCTCTGTGTTTTCTGGCAAGGGGCTTTGCCCCCTTGCCTTGTTCTTGCTGCCGGCAGGGGGCTGCGCCCCTGTCTCGTGTTCTGACAGGGGGTGTTTCCCCCCCCCCCTGCCTTGTTGTGGCAGGTGTGGTAGGGAGCCTCTGCTCCCTCTCCTGCCTTTCTCTGTGCCTGGCAGACAGGGAGCTCCTGCTCCCTGTCTCTGCTGTTGTTGCCAAGTAGGGCTGAGGCCCCTGCCTCTGGCACCCCTGTCTGCAGGATGCAGAGTTTCTGTATCTGCCTCCTGCAGGCAGGGAGGCCTTGCTGCCTTGTTGCTTGTTTATATTCGGCATATGCTAACGATCTAAGCTCTCTAGGTTGAACGGCGGATCCGGCTCGCCCTCTGTGGCTCGAGCTCTTGTTTGCCTACGCTGCATGCGTACGAGGACCCGCAACCCCTTAAGGTAAGGGGATTCTTGCGTGAAATGACAATGAACTGATAAATGCTAAAATAAGAAAGATAACTAAAAAAGGACGATATATGTATACGTATAATGTATATACGTATGTCTTTACCTTCAAGGACGCGGTTTCGCGATCCTTGTCATCTTTACTTTCTTGCACTTTCCTTTCTGTCGCCGCCGCGCTATATGTGCCTAGGCTTTCTATTTCTGCCTTTACATTCCATGTCTTTTAACTCAAGGACGCGGTTTCGTGATCCTTGTCCTCTTTACTTTCTCGTACTTTACTTTCTTGCTGCCCCGCGCTTTGCGCCCTGACATTTACTTATGTTTGCCTTATTCTCCAGGATGCCTGGTCCTCCTTTATGTTCATGCACTTTACCTTCTTGCATTTACTTGTTGCCCCACGCTTTATGCGCCATGGCCTTTGCTTCTCGCTTTACTTTCTTGTACTGTCGTGCTTGCTCTTGCACTTGCCTTTTTCTTGTGTTTGTCCTTACCTTGCAATTGTCTTGCTGATGCATGTATTCTTATTTCTGTCGTATGCTTTCTTTCTTGCTTACGCTTATCGATCTATCGAGGTGCAACCCTATGCCTCGTGAGTCGTCCTTTACACTTGCGTGGTCAGTATAGGGTCTCCTACCTCACGAGTCGCTTGCGTAGTTGCCTGCTTGTGCGTTACGATGATCGAGGTATGATCTCATACCTCGTGTGGAGCTTTAGCGTTCTACCCTCGCGGTGCGGCCTCGCCCACCGAGTCTTGTCCCTCGTTTTTGCCTTTGTATTAGTATGTGCACGAGTTTGCCTCTTGTCAGCTTGCACTCCCTGAGTGCAACTTCGAGTGGATAGTGTATATCGTCTCACTTGGCTTACAAGCCACGACACACACGTATGCACTTCAGTTCTCAAAAGACATCGTCTTAGGTGCAAATCTATTTTTAAGATGTATAGCTTGTAAAACAGAGGTAGCGGTCGG
Source organism: Nuphar pumila (assembly GCF_984573655.1). Classification (NCBI taxonomy): domain Eukaryota; kingdom Viridiplantae; phylum Streptophyta; class Magnoliopsida; order Nymphaeales; family Nymphaeaceae; genus Nuphar; species Nuphar pumila. Next base: position 25,955,762 of record NC_143256.1, on the reverse strand, counting down.
ACCTCCCAAATTGATGTATTTGGGATAGATGTGTTACAACCTTAGTTTGCCTATTCGATACGACTTAGATAACCTTATTTAGGATCCTGTGCACGAATAGGGGCGGGGATCCTAGCGAGGTACTTGCGCCATCACTAGATCGGCGTTACCTCATCTTTGATACGAGACCTAGCTTCTAGGCTTTCTGGTTCAACCAAGATTATAGTGTCTTCCTTTGTGAAGGTATTGTTGGATCTCTTACGAAGGATCCATGTTCCTCCTCTTGTAGTTGTACCCTTAGTCACATACGATATGTTTGGGCTACGAGAGTAGAACGAGAGGTCTACAGTAACCTCTAAGCGTGTATTGACACATTAAGCTAATCCTGTTATGTTGCTTTCGCCTAATAGGCGGGTTGCTCGCAATTGTCTAAAGGACCCGAGCACGATCAGTTAGAACTGGAATGAGTTCACTGTGGGTTTCTATAAAGTAGAAGCTTTGGGATTCCCTGCGAGAGATCCATACCCCTCTCATCGTGGTTGTACTTTTGAACAGGTATGTTGCGTACTACGATGAGTAGGATGAGAGGTCTATGTCTGCCTCGAACATGCAATGGCATGTGTTTGAGATCACAAGAGTGATGTTCCTACCCTCACTAGGGATTGACCCCTTTCAGCGTGATTATGCATTTGAATAGTTACGATGTGTACTGCGGTGAGTAGGATGTGAATTGTTTGGTTGCCTTGAACGCACAATGGCGCGTATAACACATCTAAATAATAATCATGCGCCTTCATAGGCAAGATGCTCGATTGGGTTGAAAGACCAGAGCATGAGAATGGGACAGCGGTTAAGAAACCCTCCGTCGTGCTCATTCGGGACGGTTCATCAAGAGAGAGGATGGATGGTACAAAACTCCGATGGACAGTCATATATGGCAATCTCGGGCAAAGATCCGACCTTCCCCAGTCATCGGAGGTTAGGGGAAATCCTTCGGACCACTTCTGCAGAAGTACGGATGCGCATCCATTGGGCCTTTGTTTGCCTTTGGGGATTTACTCTCTTGGTCACAGACCGTCCCCTTAGGAAGCGGACTCAGTCAATCATTCGGGGTATAATAAAATACATAGCATAATGGACCCCCGAATCGATCTCGGTTGTTTCTACGTTTTGCCTTGTGCGTACCCACAACGGCCTGCTCAGTAATGAGACAAGATATGACTTATATACATGATCGTGAGATACGCATGTTGTGACGTGCTTTGCTTGTTTGCTTGTTAGCTCGGTAGTTTGGTATGCTATTCGTTGAGCTAGGTACGGCCGTCGAGGCGTTACCCTTGTTGGTTAAACTGCTTACGCAGTTCCTTGCTTGGTAATAACTAGCTTCTCATACTAGTTGATTGCTTATCTTGTATTGCTTATGAATTGCTTGTGATACAATAGCTTGTGCCTCACAATTAATGTAATCACTTGTCGATGAACTGAGTCATCCTATGGTACTTGTATGTATTACGAGTGTTGTTATGAATACCTGTCTTATGAAATTGCTTTGCTTGGCTGGTGGATAGAATTAGTTACTCTTCACCTATTATATTTGTGAGATTGCTATAGTTGTCTGTTCAGCACTCTGATCCTTCCTGCTCTTTTACGTAGCTGTCTGCTTTACTAGAGCTTTGCTTACTCCACAGCACATTTGGTTAGATCTGCTAGTCTTGCTTGTTCCTGCTTAAGCTAGCGTTTATCTTACTTATTGCAGCTTCTGCTCTTTCTTGTCCTTTGCACCCCTACTAGTCTGTTGTGTGACTGACCCATTTTCATGGGCAGGTGGTGAACAGGTTGAGACAGCTTGCGATGGCATGATGATGCGATGCATTCAAGGCAATACCCTTTCCTGACGTTGCGCTCCTGGGGATACTTTTGATAGATGTGGTATAAGGTTTCCTTGAAAGCATTTATTTTGATTATAACTCTACATTTCTAAAACTGTATTACCAAAATGTGGTTCTTCTTTTCATTTCAATAAAATATATATTTGAACTACAAATCGGTTTGTAAGGGGGAATCTGCTTTTGGTTGTAATGTGCTCAAGGTCGAGGGACTTGTTGTTTTGATCCTGAGCTTCCGCTGAACTTCTGTTTTAAACTCTGATAAATGATTGATTTCAAAGCTTTCAACCTTTTTCATAAAAGGTTTCAAGTCCACGATTTTGGAGCGATGTTTGTGTTTTTTTGTTCCTACTCTTCAAAAATTACATGCTTGATGTATACTGTATGGGTAGGCTCACTTCTACAGAAATTCTTATTACTGTGTTTCTGTATTGCTCACTGTTGTGATTGTACTGCAGATGCCTTGTTTGTTATTGCATGATGAATCTTGTTGCCGCCCTCGGGCAAGCCTCGTGGGGTGTGCAGGTGCACGTACCATATGTTGTACCTTTCAAAAAGGTACGAAATTTGGGTACATGCATCAAATCTCTTGAAGAGGATCTTCTTAGTGCAAGGCTAGACTTCTCGAGCACGATATCTTGTTTTAAAAATGAATATTTCATCTGTGTGTTGCTAGAGGCAACTAAAAGTACCCCGAGTCGGTTACTCGAAGGAAATGATGAGATCCACAGCGATCCAAAGACTTGTCTAAAAATTCTTGTTTTGTAGTGTTTGAGCATACCAAGTATATTACTGATTCTATAAAATACTGTGATGGGTTATCCTTCGAGAAACCCATAAGTGGCTATCGTAACCGGACCTTGAGACAGGTACGGTATATACATTACGATAAGAAGTATGAGAAGTCATTGAGTACCTCAAAGTGTGCAATAAGCACTTTATTGAAACAAGTGAAATAATGATGTCGGCCTCCACAAGCCAAATGCTTAAAGAGCAATGCATGTCATGTGGAAACTAAAGGAATTGCAAGACATTAAATGTTTGCCTTCTCATCGTAAGTCATACCTTCAGGCAGGTACGACCGTACTTTTAGACAAGTATGTCACGTTGGTGTTACGATGTTTGGACGATGAGGTTATAGCAACCTCGAAGCGTGCATATAGCATAAATGCTGAGATCACATAAATGGTGACAACTCACCTTAACAGGCAAGATGCTCGAGTAGGTCTAACAGACCAGAGCATGTAGAATGGGGCGGCGGTTAAGAAACCTTTGTCGTACCCATTCGACCTTTACGGTTCATCAATGGAGAGGATGTGAACACAAGTTACCAAATTCTGGGTACATTAGCAGTAAAATCATCATTTTACATGAAACAACTACTCAAAGAAAGTGAGGAAACAAAATAATAGATTATTAATAAAATTTGTAGTTTATTACAAAATGAGCATTTTCCCATTATCCAATAACCAAAAGAAAAACTCAAAACTCAGATCCAAGGCGCCAGTAGAAAGAAGGACAATCTCGAACCATGTTGCATCGTGCCATCGGCCGCCTGTGAAGTCCTACTCATCACCTGCCCATGAAATGGGTCAGTTTCATAACAAACTAGTAGGTGCAACATATGCAAAGATCTATTGTCTTGAAACATATATAACAACATTTCAAGTAGTATAAATATCAATCATCTACAACTTATTATGAAAGGGATATTCTTTAAGTTCTGATATTAACTAGCCTGTGGGTACGCACAGACACGAAACGTAGAAACAGCCGAGACCGATCCGGGGGTTTATTATGACAGGTGTTTTTCATTACCTCGGATGACTGACTGAGTCCGCTCCTAAGGGGACGGTTAGTGACCAAGAGAGTAAATCCCCAAAGGCATTCGTGGCCCATGGATGCATCCAACTTTCTGCAGAAGTGTCTGGGAGTTACTACCTAGGATAATTTATGGTAATCCCAATTCCCCTAACTCCGATGACTAGGGAAGCTGAGTCTTTTGCCCGTAGGGTGGTTGTTAACAACCTGTCCATCGAAGTTTTTGTACCATCCATTCTCTCCCTTGATGAACCGTAAAGGTCGAATGGGTACAAAGGAGGTTTCTTAACCACCGCCCCATTCTACATGCTCTGGTCTGTTAGACTCACTCGAGCATCTTGCCTGTGAAGGCGAGTTGTCACCATTTATGTGATCTCAGCATTTGTGCTATATGCACGCTTCGAGGTTGCCACAACCTCATCGTCCAAACATCATAACACCAACATGACGTACTTGTCTAAAAGTACAATCGTACCTACCTGAAGGTATGAGTTACGATGAGAGGGCAAACATTTAATATCTTGCAATTCCTTTAGTTCCGACATGACAGGCATTGCTCTTTAAGCATTTGGCTTGTGGAGGCCGACATCATTATTTTATTTATTTCAATAAAGTGCTTATTGCACACTTCGAGGTACTCAATGACCTCTCATACTTCTTATCGTAATGTATATATCGTACTTGTCTCAAGGTCCGGTTACGATAGCCACTTATGGGTTTCTCGAAGGATAACCCATCACAGTAGTTTATAGAATCAGTAATATACTTGGTATGCTAAAACACTACAAAACAGGAATTTTCAGACAAGTCTTTGAATCGCTGTGGATCTCGTCATTTCCTCCGAGTAACCGACTCGGGGTACTTTTAGTTGCCTCTAGCAACACACAGATGAAATATTCATTTTTAAAACAAGCTATCATGCTCGAGAAGTCGAGCCTTGCACTAAGAAGATCCTCTTCAAGAGATCTTATGTATGTACCCAAATTTCGTACCTTTTCGAAAGATACAAAATATGGCACGTGCAGCTGCACACCCCACGAGGCTTGCCCGAGGGAGGCAACAAGATTCATCATGCAATAACAAACAAGGCATCTATAGTACAATCACAACAGTGAGCAAGTACAGAAACACAGTAATAAAAATTTCTGTAGAAATGAGCCTACCCATACAATATACATCAAGCACCTAAATTTTGAAGAGTAGGAACAGGAAAACACAAATAGGTAATCACAAGTTATATTGTTCTACATGTATGCAAAATAAGCTATTCTATCTCAGAACTCTTATACTTTATTTCATTCATCCAAAATCCTCATGCGACTTTCTCCTACCTCGGGATGTTGTGTAGCTACATGCGCCTACGAGTGTAGATGATACGGGGCTCGGGCCACGGAGCCAGAGCGCGATTCGTTGCGTAAATCTGCAAGAGTGTGAAAGCTATTATGCAATAGTTGTAAAAGAACAAAAAAACAATGGTAAGGCCTACCATGTCGGCGGAAAACATGAGCGGCAAGGGTTGAGACTCCTATCGTACGGAATTTGATGAGTGGTAGGGGTCAAGGCCCCTGCTTACCAAGAAAGAATTGAACGGCAGGGGCCCAAGACCCTTGCCTGACAAAACGGCGAACAACAGGGGCCTTGGCCCCTGCCTGCCAGAACAGCGAACGACAGGGGCCTCGGCCCCTGCCTGACAGAACAACGAATGGCAAGGGCCTCGGCCCCTGCCTGACAAAACAGCCAACGGCAGGGGCCTCAGCCCCTGCCTGACAAAAGCAACGAATGGTAGGAGCCTCGGCCCTTGCCTGACAAAACAACGAATGGCAGGGGCCTCGGCCCCAGCCTGACAAAACAACAAACGGCAGAGGCCTCGGCCCCTGCCTGACAAAACAAGGAATGGCAGGGGCCTGGGCCCCTGCCTAATGAAACGACGAATGGCGGGGGCCTCAGCCCCTGCCTGGCAAAACAACGGCCGGGGGGGGGGGGGGGGGGGGGCGTCGGTCCCCTGCCACCCTTCACATAGGCACAGAGGGAGCGGGAGGGCGCGGTAGGGGTCGCCAACTTCCTGTCGTCCTCCCAGCGAGACAACAGAGGAAGAGGAGAGAGAGAGGGCGCGACAGGGCCGTGGGCCTCCTGACGAGCCAACGGCGAGAGAGCCAACAAAGAAAAAAAAAAAGGGGGGAGCAGGGGAAGGCACGCCAGTGGTTGTCGGCCCTTCGACAGCCCAAAAGAGGAAGACAAAGAAGGAGAAGAAATCAAAGAAGATAGAGAGAAGAGAGGAAGGGCATACCTTCGAGGTCGTCGACGATGGTGGCGGCGCCGACGTCGATCAGACCAGAGGGAGGAGGCGTCGGGGTTTGCGAGAAGGGGGCGCCGGCGCAAGGAGAGCGAGGAGGAGGAGAGAAGAGAGGCGCGTCCACCCTCCCCTCCTACGATGCTCTTAAAGAGCTCGGGGGGGATCTTCGGGGAAACCCTCAAGGCTTTCCCTTATCCGGTCAAGGGGGTGGAGTGGCACTGGCGGGGTGCGGCGCACAGGAGAGAGGGGTTTTCTGAAAAAACCTTTCTCCTGCATCGGGTTTTATAACTCTAACGGGCCCGGGTCGGGTCCGGCCCCGACCCGGGTCCGGCCCCGACCCGGGTCCGAAAACCTTTTTTTTTTAACGCGGGTTTTACAGTTATCCCTTAATACCTAAGAAATATCTGCATGATTCTCTCTCATGAACATGTGGCCATTCAAGTGAGGGATCATAGAAGTGGTGGAGAATAGGAAGAAGCTTCTTACTTAATTCAAATAGCCAAAAAAGGAATTTGGTTGTTAGAAACATTAAAAAGGGATGTTGGGGGGTAATTAAGTCCCCAATAATATGTCAAATACAAGGTAAGTTTTTTCCTGTATATTTCTTAGTTCAAGCTCCATTAGCATATGTGTTTCACCATATAGAAACATAAATAGTCATCGATTTGAAAGATTGGAAAGAGAAACCCATACAGTTGTTGCCTCATCATGCTGATAATGATGATTTTAGCATTTATTGATAATGGATTGAAGAGAACTTAATCTCCCAACTTGAAAATGAAAAAAAAAAGTGTTGAATTACATTTATATTCTTCAGCAACTAACCAAGAATATAAGAGAATCAACAAAATATAGAAGTACTTATATAGACTAGTAAATTGTTAACATCTTAGAACGTAACATCTGATATGCTAAGCACTAACATGCATTGGAGCTCTTTCTTTGTTCATTAAGTGTAGACCTACACCACATAAATCACAGACAGCACTAATCTATTACAGAATCAGACTGTATATCTGAAAACACAATAGAAAACTCACATGATCAATGGTACCATATCCAGAAAACACATATAAAAGATTGCCCAGCTGTTTAGCAGAACCATCTAAACGAGGCACAGGTGCTTCTGCCATCTCCTCCCATTCTAACTCTGGTGCAGGTAGATCAGCAAAGGTTGCATTCAACACTAGTTTCTCAACATTAGGAGTTGTTTTCTGGAGAAAAACAAAAGAATCAATAATCAATCTCCCATTTGGCATAACAAACCAAGTTAGCTCAAACATATTAGCATGCTATTTGGATTTGTAGAAGTCAATAATTAAGCCTGAAAGCATGCAAGTATCATAACTTTTCGATTGTTTGTCTGATATTTGGAAAAGCATCATATATGTCAATGATGAACCATTTTAAAAGCCAGACAAATCTGCAACTGGTTAGAAAAAGTTGAAAATGTGAATAGACATCATAAGGACATCAATGAAGTTATCTACCAAAATAAATGTGAAGCATTCAGAATGCTCAAGTTTGAAACATGATATAGAAGGGGAACATACTCTATAAACTTGTTAGGACATACAAAACAAATAAGCATAGTCCTTTGACCAATACATCGCACATATATACATATATAGACACATACTTTTGTGCAGTTGTCTGCATGTAAGATTTAGAGATGCTAGTCCCTCTGAATTCAGGCCACTGTTTAGCATGCCTACATTTTGCTTTCCCGTTCATGGGAATAATAACAAAAAGTGCATTCGTTCATTTGAGCATCATTAAGTGGCAAATTACAAATCGGATCTCACATCTGATGATGCTGAATCTTCATTTTTCATTGACTTACCCAAAAAAGGAAAAAAAATGCTCAGTACAGCGCCCCCCCACCCTCTCCAACAAAAAAACAAAGTTAGCCACCTAATGTTTTAGCTTTTTCCATTTATCTGGGAACGTTAACAGAGTAGAGCATCTGGTTATCATGTTTTTCAAGAGAGGCTAGGCTGCCTGAAATTCAAGGTCCTTTTTCTTGAATTGGCCTTTCAATATTGAGCTACACAAAAGCAGAAAAGCACATGTTTTTGGATAAGCAAGCTAGGATTAGGCAGATCTCTACCAGATTAGAAAACCAATGTAAAAGATTTATTAAACATCATAAGTACATTCAAAAGTGGAGACTAGTCAGGAGGTTTATCTTACTCTATTTATCCAGAATAGATAATCATAGCGACAAAAGGCAAAGAAATATTGAAGCAGATAGTAGGTAATCTTGGTATTGCACGCCGCAATTGATCCAAAATTTAAAAATCTTTCAACAATTGAGAATCTATTGCTTTCTCCAAAGATTCATGCTGTATAACTAATACTCCTAGATACAAATTTCCAGATACAGCAACAAATACAAAGAGAAACACGCTTCAAATACTAAAATCTCTCTAAATATCAAACAATCCGCAATGAACTCATTCAGAAAAAGCCGCAAAAAAAAGACAAATTCTGCTACCGACAAAGAAACGAAACACCAGAGCAACCAAATCGAAACCAACAAGTCACTTCCATTTTCAAATCCATCAAAAAACCGCAGACATCCTCCTGAACACGAATCCACGTCCACAAATTCCAAAGAAAGAGGGCAAAAGAGTGAGAGAATAAAGGTGGGTGGGAAGATATCATGGGGGGCAATGCAGGCCGAATTCGACTCACCATCTTGGTCTTCTCGAGGGAGACGACCCGCGTCGCCGGATTAGCGACGGAAGGCAAGTAGGAAGCGAGGGAGGAGGAGGAAGAGGAGGCCCAGAGGAGGTTGAAGAGGAGAGCGGCAGCGAGCAGAGCGAAGCAGGAGCCGAGGACGATGTACCTCAGCAACGGGGGCTTGCCGTTGCCCATTCCCCTTCCTCTTAACATCCTGAGGGATTCGATAGATCTGTGATCTCTACGGAATCGATCTGGTGGGGGGAGGGAGGATAACAAGTAATGGCGCGGTGTGTATGTGTGTGAGAGTGCGTGCGTGCGCGCGCGCCCTTTTACCAAAAACGGGACAATGATTGATATCGAGAAAATCGAGGACAGACCTTTTCTTAAAAGGGAAAATTTTCATTTAGCAACAGTTTGTCCGTAATTTCGAAAATGGACCTGAATTTTATGAGATGGACCTCTAGTTTTTCTGAAAAATTTCGAACAGGGCCTTAACCTGACGGTCTCCACATTAGAAAATTTAAAAACGCCTAGTTTACATGTCAGGATCAGGTCCATATGACATCACATCACTGAGATGAACGACACCTGTGAATCCACCAAACGAAGGTTGTCTTGCAACACTATTTGTGGGGCCCATCCACATAGAGTCCTTTCATTTTATGGGTTCTTCATGGGTGCCGTCCATCTCAATTATGACAACATCCAAGCTTTCCTCGACTGTTTTCCGTCCCAGGAACCTTGGACATGGGTGGGTGTTGCGTGTTCTCCCCGGCAATGTTTGTTACAGTGCATGTTCGGGGTCCAAATGAGCACTATGTATATAAGTACGTGGGACTCGTATTTCTGTGTGTATTGGCATCACTTAGCATCGGAGTCTGGTGCAGTTGCAAAGACTTAAGTACCCTTTCCAAACAACGGTTCGAAAAAATAACAAAAATATTCATTCAAAAAAAAAACGATAGTTCAAAAAAAAGACAAAAATATCTTCTATTAAAAAAGTTGAGGATGATGTTAACTCTTCAAAGTCCAAACGTTCTGTTTTCGCCATAAGCAGTAAACTTTTGCACCATCTGCTGTAACAGGAGCTCCTTTTGATGACACACCCTTTACCGTCGTCTGTTGCCGCCAGAGCAGCCTTTGTCGTCGTCTCGAGTCCAGGTTCCCGCCTTGATTTTTAGCTTGTGTTACAACACATTGCCGCCTTCTCGTTCCTGCCTTGTCTTACAAAACATTTCCGGGTTCACGATTGACTGGTTCAATTATTGGTGGGTGTCATAGGGGCATTTATTGGCCATCTCTTTTTACAGTCTTCTCTTCTTTTTTGTTGTTGTTCTACAGTATGGAAGAAAGCAATGACACACAAACATTTCAACAAGTGCCATTAAGGTGTCGTGAGTACCTTTCCATGTCATCATGTTATTGTTGAAGAACGTATGTCATCGTAAGTGTCATTAAAGTGTTGTTTTGTTATTGTAGGTGGATCTTGTCCTTTCGACGATTGGAAAATGAAAGATATTTGTAAGACACTAGGACCTGTTGACAAGAATGTTTATTTACAGATGCGAGGAAGGGCCTCTACCCCATCCGGTATCGTCCATTCACTCAGTATATGTATATCAATTTGTAAGATATTATGTGTTTTGTAGTGTCGATTTGTAAGCTATTATGCTGAATTTTCGTATCGATTTATAATATATTTTGCGATATGTATATTGATTTGTAAGATATTATGTGTTTTGTAGTGTTGATTTGTAAGCTATTATGCTGAATCGTCGTATCGATTTGTAATATATTATGCGATATGTATATCGATTTGTAAGATATGTGTTTTCTAGTATCAATTTGTAAGATATTTGTAGAAAGAATTTTAAAACGTTTATGCGGAAATACATTGTTGCGTGCTTGCGGTGGCGATTTTCGTATTCAAATCGCTGCTCATTTAGCGATTTCTATTGAAATCGCTTCACAACATCGTAGATATAATTAAATCGTTGTCACGTGAATCGCTATCGTCAATGCACATATATGATAAATCGTTTCTTTTATTGACACGGTAAGTAACAACTCGATGCATAGTATATGCAAATAAGAAATCGTTGTTGCTTTTATACTATGATTCATTCAATCGTTTCTTTGACTTGCTTAACCTTATTGGTATCCATTTAACGCAAAATGATATCTTGCTTATGACAGTGGTGAGCTTATCACCTGGTTGCAATGAAGATGATCTATCTCAATCATTGGAAAGTTATGGAGAAGTGAACATGTGCACTAATGATGCACATGATAAGAAGGGTGCAGACATTGAATTCACTCTTGACTTGAATGTTTCATCAGAAGAAATGCAATTCGATAATGAGGTAGACGATCATGACAATACACTTGATAAAGGTGCAGGGCACTGAGAATGAATATGATAATACACTTGACTCTGTTTTCGTAGAAGAAATGTAGTTTAATAATGAGAAAGATGCATATAAATTTTACAAAGATTATGCCTTAAAACTTGGCTTCAGTGTTAGAAGGTATTTTTGGTCAAAAAATGCATAGGGTATCGTGGTGAGAAAGACATATATTATAACACCCCAAATATTTAACTCGAAAATTTTAGAGTTTTTTTTTCTAAAACCACAGCGAAAATATTTTATTTATCTCTCAATCAAATAATTTGGGCAGGTTACAAGTGATAACACAAACTTAATAACATTAGGCAAATTAAAATCTTGCCTTGAAATTTTATAAGTCATAAATGACAAATTTAATGAATTTATTACAGTCAGAGTTCCTCAGGACATCCAAAGAAGATATGGTCTCATGGCCCGTCCGCACGACGACTGCAATCGCCTATCTTTATTTGTTTCCTGAAAAATATTAATTCAGAAGGGGTCAGATTATCCCGTCTGAGTAAGAAGCATAACATCTATATGAATATGCTGAGTGTCATGTGTACAAGTATATGTGCAACACATGGATATAAGAAATGATAAACATTTAAACAAGTTCTGAATATACAATTCACTAAATTCAAGTATTTCATGATTCACTACATAAAGGAAAGACATCCATGAATAACATATCATATGAATGAATCATATTTAGATTATCACATTTGAATGTAAAGGAATGCATTGCTAAGTTATGCATCATATGAGTGAACCACAAACCTATTATAACAAATGCAACATCAAGCATTGTGTATATACTTGAAGACTTTAAAAAGTGTACTGACTTTATGTTTCTCTTGTTAATTATTCTGTGGGTACGCACAAGCATTTGACATCGTAGCGGACTGAGACCACGCGGGTGTTTGTTATGCCTTTTTCAATTAATACCCCGTATGACTAGCCATACGGAGGTCCAAAGGGGACGGTCCGTGATCGAGAGAGTAATCTCCAATGGCTAGAACTAAAATTATGATGCACCCTGTAACTTCTGTAGAAGACTTGGATCTACTACCTAGAATGCATTGGTAGTCCTGGCCCCCTAACTCCGAGAACTGGAGATCGGGTGAGACGCCTAGTTCTCACAAAAACATAATAGTCCCACGAAGTTTGTACCATCTACCCTCTCCAAGGTAGACTATAGGTCCGATAACATACACCATCTTTCAGGTGTACCCAGAGCCCTGGAAAACCAGTAACATATATCATTTTCAGGTATACCCAGTATCCCGAAAAATCGATAACATATACCATTTTTCAGGTATACCCAGAATCCCACAGTTTGGTGATGTGTGCATATTTTTCATTCTTGTTTGTTTCTGGGTGCAAGTTATTGCACCACAAGGGATTTCCAAAATCCCAACCCACACTCGGGGTAATCTCAGTGTATGCACATTACTCGTCAAATGCCCAATAGGCACTGACCATAATTTTTCAGAATTTTGGCTTAACTCTGAGCCGAGTACTTTTACTTACAACATTTTAAAGTTTTATTTCTGAGCTCGGGTGTACCTTTTGTACCTTACTGACCATGCACTCATACGGCATGTCTCAAGTACAACTTTTCATATGTGCTCATATGGCACTACATTGGTCCTGCAAGACCGCAAGCTTGGTTTTGAGCTTTCACATGATCATGGCATAAAAAAATGTCCTTTATTATGCAAACTTTTGTAGAACAAGCATAGATCAACTAGCACAACAACATGTCATAACATTTACATGCAATCAGGATTCAATTATATGCAATTCACTTAGCATCATATGTGCCCATATAGTACCACAAGGATTTGACATGCTCAGTTTCAATTTGTACTATCGTGCCTTTATAGTTTTTCTCTTATTTATGCAATTATAACAAAAACATGCATTTAGCAAAAGACGATTCATGCATTAAAACATTGGTTGCAACCTTCGTATGTCAATCACTTAAAAAAAACATGTGCCACATGAATATGTCGTGTATATCTCATTCATTCGCTACATTCATCGACACATAACATTTTTTTCATATGCACATAATAAAATCATCATGCTATTTAAACATGTGCACAAAAGTGAGCTTTTGCTCTAACCAACGTATGTGCGCATCAGTGCGTTTCAAACCTACTCTAAGTATGTGCATAATAGTGAATCTCAAATGTAACACATATTTCATTTATAGAAAATAACAAATACGATTTTCATTTTCTACATTCCACAATTCAAGAATGAGATAAACATTCATTTCGGAAACAAATAGCACAATGTGCAACTTTTTCACAAGTGTGTTTGTGTACACTATGATGGCCAAAAACCATCCAAATTTTTATAATAATTTTTTTTTTCTTTTCTAGAATTTGGCACAACCCAGAGCCAGGCACTTAATTATTTAGGCACTCATCTTCTGAGTTAGGGTGTAAGCCATCATACCCCACATATTATGCCATCCACGTGGCACATCTCACTTGATATATATATATATATATATATATATATATATATATATATATATATATATATATATATATATATATATATATATATATATATATTTCTCATAAGTATTCTTAGTATAATCTCATAAAATTATAGCATGTACTTGGGCTCCAAGGAGCCTTTGACATGCCATTGCTTCGCGGCCGTCACCACAAGGTAACGTGACTAGGGTGGTGTACCCTACCAGTCACCCACGGTTGGTGAGGGTCTGGAACCATCGATCCAGTTCAAGTGCGGCCCCAGCTACCGCTCGAAAAGAGGAAATCCACTGGGCCAAAACGATTCCAGTGGTTCTGCATCATATAAGCATAAAAAAAATTTCCTATGCTGCACTCCCGCAACACTTGTAGGGCCTGCAGTTCATGCAGAACCAGCAATGCCCTACCATGTCAGCTATATGCTGGCCTAGCCAGCCTACCTCGGATCACACCGGCCATCCTGATCAGGTCGTGGCAGATCCACCAAAGAGGGGTCGGGTCTGCCCACGGTTGTGAAGACACCAGGAACAAGTCAGGACTATTTTGCACAAACTGGCAGTTTGCTTACCATTAATCTTGTCAAAAGGGATATCATGAAGCAGCGTCTGAACCGATACTAACACATGATTTAAGTGCAACTTGGTTCTTCATGTATTTCTTTTTTTTTATCCATAAATATATATCCCAACAAAACATAGAGCTCACCTTTAACCTAACAACCTATGCCTCCACAGTTAAACTAATATCTTTGGTGCATACTTTATTCATTTAAGATATCATGTATACCCTTACCAAGAACTACCACTCATTGTTTGTTTTCCCACAGAACCCATGATGTTCCCAGTTACAACTTCAGTCATGTACTAATATTTTTTTTTAGCAACCCTTAATGATCTGGTTAACGTCTAGAACATACACAACGGTTCAATTAAAATTTCCAAGCATTTTACTATGTGGAACGACCAACAACATGACAAGCTTTTTTTTTTTGAAGACGTGAGATGAAAAAGGGCCTTTTTGATTTATCTGGGAACTCAACACAGGGTTGCAAGGGAACGTATGCATACCTGGTAACCGCTACAGGTTTCAGAAAAAAAATGTGAGGCAGATCAATATACGTATGATATATATATATATATATATATATATATATATATATATATATATATATATATATATATATATATATATATATATATATATATATATATATATATATATATATATATATATTGTTTTGTAACCATCTAGTAGGCAAAACTAACTCTTAGTCAACAAGGAAAAATGCAAACCTCGAAAATACCCAGACCAACTTTCTTGAGAACAGTTTAACCATAAAAGCTCATGATACATACATAAATCTTGAGTAGTCAATCTGGAACTAAAAAAAAAAAAAGCAATGATATGTAAATAAATTTGATACTTTGCTGGATGTCAAACCTTGAATCCAACGTCCCATTTTCTTTAAAGCTATTACCATTTTCAAACGACCTCATAGAACGATTGGTTGGAAGAAAAAAAACATATACCGTCTCTGGTGTCCTTAAGAAAGAGAACGTCACCTGTAGGGTCATCCACCTCACCACGTCAAGGTGGTTTGTTGCATGTACCCGAGATGCTCCCAACCTAGCCTCACCGGCTAGTACCTCCTCTGTGAGGTTATCACAACCCTTCATCTAAATATGATCTTCGTCGAAATGGTTATCATATCTTCCTATACAGAAACCATTTGCCTTATATATATATCGTCGACGAGATGCAATATACTTGTATCACATGGCATCAAACACAACCATAAAGGTATAATACCCCTTACCTCTTGCTAGAGTTTCAAGCGAGCGAGGTGACGTTTCTTCTTCGCGAAGGAGTTGCACGCCGTTGCGAAGAAGAGTAGCTTCCACGTCCAACAATGGCAGCCGATCACCAAGAGAGAGAGAGAGAGAGAGAGAGAGAGAGAGAGAGAGAGAGAGAGTATGGAAGGGTCAAAATTGTGTAACACGATATACCTAAGTCCCTTCCCTATTTTAACTCCCTAAAATTAGCATTTCAAAACCCTTTTGAAATCTCCTTGAACCGTCCACCCATTCCCACGATTTGTGGGATTAGAGCATTTCCTTTAATACCCCTCTTTCAACAAAGAAAACCTTCCTCTCCAACGTATTTCCTTTTTCCATTGTTGTGGTATCCCTCCACCACTTGTGGTGGGATCTCCCTAAGATCTTAGAAAAAGGAGAAAAAGGTAGCCAACTCCCACACAATTTTAGTGGGAGGTGGGCTATACCTTAGGGATTCTTGAAGTCCACGTTTTACCTTTTTCAACAAGGTAAAAATTGTAGGTGGTTTGTGCAAAAAGACTCCACGCACAAGGAGTTTCGAATCATAGTCATCCACCAAAGGGGCAATGAACCCGACCACTTATACTATCTTCAATTCCGTTGCAAAGAGTGCAGAATTAATTGCATTTAACCTATTTGGTTTAACTTCGGTTTCCATGAAAAAAGAGAAACCATTTTTCTTTTCTATCACACTTGGGCACACAGTGGGTTTTGAACTGGGGTTGCAGCTCTAAACAACCATGTGTCCTACCACAACACCACTTCACCACTTGTTGTTTGATTTTGCATAATTAATTTCTATATGCTTACTTTGGATGTTTTCCTATTCGGTGGATTTTCGCGTTTCCACTCGGGCTTTCTTGATTCTTTTTGTCTCCTTACTAACTTACATTTAATATGCTTCAGATCTCACGCTATAGTCCTAGAATAATCGAATTCTTCGAATTAACCTCGTGAACCGGGTCAGATCTCTGGATCTCACTGAAGTTTGAATCCGAGTCCAATTTCGAGTATTCTTTATCGAATTCACACTAACTAACCCGTATGCATTGGAATCACATTGGATATGACAAAAATCATATTATTTCATAAAATTTCATATTTTTATTTCTCTGAAAATTCCTTAAAATTTTTGGGTTTTACATATGTTTGTTCTAAGGAAGGTTGAAAAAAGTCAAGTGGAAATCCAACAAGATGCAAGCCAGATTCAAGATATGGATGTCCAGCGAGATTGGTGTTAAGAAGACTTCTGAATAAGAAATATGTAGTTCGTACTTTAATCAGTGATCATAACCATGATTTATCTGCTTAATTTATGACTCCTATTTTAAGGTCACATCATAAAGTAACTGAAGCACATGCTGCAATTGCTGAAATATCTGATAATGTTAACATTGTACAAAGTAAGACATACAATTTATGCGCGCACATGGATGGTGGTCGCAAGAATATGTCATTCACACCTATGGATCTAAGAAACCACTTGAGAAGGAAGATGACAGAGAACGTGAAGAATGGAGAAATATGTTCTTGGTTGATTACTTAAAGAAGAAATCAATCATTGACCCTGGTTTCTTTAGTGCAATGCAACTGGATGAAAATTGATATGCTGTGAATATGTTTTGGGCAAATTCAAAGTCAATAATTGATTATGAATGCTTCAATGATGTACTTGTTTTTATACGACAGTGAAGATTAATATTGAACAGTGGTCATTTGCACAGTTTGTCAGAGTGAACAAACACTCACAGAGTTGTATATTAGGTAGTGCTTTTTTGTATGATCAGACCAAGAAAAGCTTTAAGTGGTTGTTCAGAGTATTTACACAGGCAATGAATGAGAAGCAACCTGAAGCTATACTTACAGATGGTGATCACGCAATTGTGCCTGCAGTGTCTCATGTATGGCCAAATGCACATCATCGCCTATGTTTGTGACATATCTTTCAAAATGCAGCAAAGAACATAGGACACATATTTAATCAGAAGACAAGGTTTGACAAAAAGTTTACAAGGTGTGTACTTGAGAGCATAGACGAGGTCACATTTATGTCTGATTGGGAGGCAATGATTCAGATATACAACCTTGAAGACTGTCTGTGGTTACAAAATTTATATGCAGAAAAAGAGAAGTGGGCATTGACATATGGAAGACAATACTTTTGTGCAGGTATGACAAACACACAAAGAGCTGAATCTATGCATGCCACACTGAAGAAAACCCTGTATTCATGTTTAACAATGTTTCGCTTCATAGAACAATATGAATTATTTGTAGACGGTCTTAGACAAAATGAGCTTGAACAAGATGTGAAATACTTTAATACACGCCCTGTAACTTTGGGCATGAAAATATTGATGCGACCTGCAGATCTGTATACACTAACTGTATGTGAATGAATTAAGAAGGAGGTTATACAGGTCATGAATTGCAATATAGAAGGACGTATGCAAACCAAGAATATGCATAAATAACATATTGTATGGAAGGGCAAAGAGCATCCGAAAAGGCAAAAAGCACATGTTACGTACAATATTGACAACAGAACAATTGAATGTATGTGCAAAATGTATGAATTCAAAGGTATTTTATGTCGTCATGCATTAAAGACACTTAATCAAGGGAAGATACAAGAAATACCTGAGTCATATTTAATGCAAAGATGACCGAGACAAGCAAAGATTGAACTGTTGGATACAGATAATGTCAGTCAATCTGGTGTTGATGAGAAGTGTCACATAGCCTCCTCTTACCAACAAATATGTAAGTCACTTATGCATGTTGCAGATTTGACATCGAAAAGTGAAGAAGCTTATGTATGCATGAGAAAAGTGTCAAGGAAGTTACTTGAAAATATACAGTTAATTTACCATCAGTCTGTTGCAGCTCATGAAGACCAGTCCAAGAAGATGAGAGCGAACAACGGAGGTGAAAATCATGCTTCCCTTGACACCCATTAGAAGTTGCGCCGAAGCATAAACATCATCTTCAACAAGTCAGGAGTAAACATTGTAGATTATGATGAAAAAATTCACCTAGCGAAGGGTATCAAAAGAAAACCTGCCTCTCATCGCAGTCGTCGGAGGACAAAGGGTGCACTAGAATTGGTTGGCAAGAAAAGGTCTAAGAAATAACCAACCTCTAAGCAAAAGCAACCGAGACCTTCGCATGAACAAGTATGTAATACATTATATTGCTTTCCATGTAAATTGTATTACATGCAACTTATCAATCTCTAACTTGTGTAATTTTCAACATGCAACAATACCCTACAGACGTGCACTACAACATTGTAACATTCAATCCTCCCGACCAATTTTTTTAGAACAATAGCTTCAATTTTACAAGTCTTTTGGTATGTAATCAATGTTGGAAGGATGCTTGCATTTCTTGTAAAACTTAATGTAGTGTCTTATATTGTTCTGTTTCATGACAGACTTAGATCAATTTGAAAGCCAGCTATGGAACACAAGAATCGCGTGTGAATTCTATTTAAGTCTTACCATAAAGTTAATTATGCCTCTTTGCATGACTCAATTTCCATAATGTCGGATTTGTTAAAGAGTTTAACAAAATAAAAGTTGAATATGCTTATACACTGGATTGTCTTATTAAGAAAGAGTTTTTGGATGAAGCCATTTTCATGAATCGAAACCCACAAAAATAGAATTGTTAATATTTTTTGTGGATCATCGTTCATGAAAATGACTTCATCCAAAAAGCTATGGAACACAGGAATGGCGTGTGAATTTTGTTTAATAATATATCTTTCACATGTATAAATCGTTATCTCATCTAGCCTATAGAGTTATAATTTTGATACCATAGGTAAATCGCCATTGCTCAATGCTTATACAATTAGTGAAAATTATTGTCTCATCTAGCCTTCACATATACAAATCGTTATACATATATTGTATCGTTCATATTTTATGGGAGGGCCTCTACCCCATCTGGTATCGTCCATTCACTCAGTATATACAATGTATCACAAATCGCGGTTGTAGTAACATACTACCGATTTATGAGATATTATTTTGTTTGTTAATATCAATTTGTAAGTTATTATGCTGCATTTTCGTATCGATTTGTAATATATTTTGCCATATATATATCGATTTGTAAGATATGTGTTTTGTAGTGTCGATTTGTAAGCTATTATGCTAAATTTCTGTATTGATTTGTAATATATTATGCGATATGTATATCGATTTGTAAGATATTATGTGTTTTCTAGTATCAATTTGTAAGATGTTATACAATGTAGTATCTTATCACGATCTACACAATGACGTCTATGTCGGCCACAACTAGATGAAAATTGCAATGTGCATGAGTACAAATCACGATAAAAGTGCATAGACAAATCGTTGTCTCATCTAGCCTTCAACTATACACATCGTTGTACAACCCAATCCAATCACTCCCTCACCTAAACCCATAAATATAAAATGATGTAAAATTCAATGAAAAAAATTGAGGTAAAATTGAAGTGATTTACATCATGATACCAATTTATGTTTTATACAAAAACAATATTTTAGTAACAATTACAAATCGAGGTAACTTTATAAATACAAATCAATTTTGTTCATAAAGACTAACAAAGACATATCGTTGTCACGATAACTTCCTAAACCCTAAACCCTAAACCCTAAATCCTAAACGCTAAACCCCAAACCATAAACCCTAAACCCTAAACCCTAAACCCTAAACCCTAAACCCTAAACCCTAAACCCTAAACCCCAATCCCTAAAACATAAAACCCTAAGCCCTAAACCCCTAATGTGACACCCCAAACCCCGACCTTGAAAAAAATCCTTGGTTTTTGAGTAATTTTTTTAAGTGTTTAAGTAAAACAACAGAAATACAAGAAAAAGGGGGAGGCAAAGGCCGCAAGTCTGAGCAGGCCACAGATGAAATACATACAAAACCAAAATCCCAAAATATACAAAGTCCAAAAATACTACAAGAGCCAATAGTACCAAAATGTACAAAATGAGATAATATACATCATTTCTTTCAGTCTCTCAAACTGGAGAAAAATCCCCTCAAACCCAAAAAGAAGAAGCCAGGATCGACAGACTAAGTGTGGATCCCAAGTCTCCATCCGTACATCATCGCATCGCAGCTGAACCTATTCATCATCTGCATCTCCATAAAACAGGGTCAGAACTCTTGCGAGTCGGTGAGATACAACATCCATATGATATCATTTTAAAGGAAAGCAAGGTACAGGAAAGCAATAACATCATGGCTTAGAAATAGCAATCTATAACTCGCATGATAAGACTGTAAGAAGTTAAGTCTGAAGTACAAGTGTGAGTGAGCAACTATGTGCAAAGTGATACAAGGGCTAAGCAAGGTAGAAGTAACAAGATGCGACAGTCAGAAACATGTAACCAAAGTACAACAACTGTTGTATGTCCACTACAGGGAAGCACAAGTACAAAAGCACGTAAAAACTGATGTAAGCAACCAACAACATAACTAACAAAGTAAGTCAGTCTAATTGGTTAGTGATTATGTCCTACATGCTTACTCCTTAGGGTACACGAAGGAACCTCACATTCTATGAGACATGCACCCAACGTTTGTTATTCAAATTCTAATGTGGTAACCGGGGAAGCTACAGACTGAGTAACCTCATGCGGGCAGCCCACAGCTGAGAGAAACCACACATAGATAATGGATTGCAATCCTCACTACTGCAATAGTGGAGGTACCTCAACAGGTAACCTCGACCTCCCTAACTTTGAGTGACTGGAGGTCAAAGGATGCCTCAACTCCTATAAACACGTCGTAGTAATGACCTGTCACTCAGGGCTGTACCATCCACCCTCTCCAAGGTGAACCATTTTGTGAATGGGCGACTGGGTGGTTTATCTTTTTAGGGCTACAGTTGGTACACATTTTCTCATCTCGAGGTACTTAGGCCTATATGGCCTTGTGTTCCCCGCAGAACAACACGAACAACACTCAAAGATCTAGCCCACCCATTCACGTACTCAAGCCTCACATGACCTCAAAAGCGCTCTTCGCCTATGAAGGCGACTATCACACATTCATTATTTTGGGGTTTATGACACAACAAGCACAAGTGATCTCTACACACGAAAAAGGGCTCAATGACCAACACAACTCGCCATGGAGTTCCAAAGTGCACAAGATTTAGAAACATGTGTCATATCCCTACTGTGATGTTCATGTTCCCTTGTCATTCAGGATAAGTCAAGTGTCAAATGTGCATATACATCCATGTGATGTGAAAGATACAAGAGTCTATTCAAGACATTGATACAAGTAGTAACATTGCACATTCATAGCTCGACTATAAGCATGCTTCAATCAATGCATTTGAGTTTAGTGACATGATGTGCAAGTGGCAAGTGTCCAATACGTGCTATAACATTGATATCTCATGTCACAACATACTCATAACGCAAAAATTCATGTCCAAGCCAAATAGTATGCTTCAAATGCTTGAATATCATGCACATGATAGAAAATTTGCAGTCATGCCAAGTGGTACAGTGTTTTAAGACATAATCAAGAGTGTTGAGAAAGTGTGTTAATTCCTTAACACCACTCTATTGCCCTTACATGAGCCATGTACAAGTAAAAGCATTTTAATTCCATCAAGCATGCACTTTCGACAAAAATGCAAATTGTACCAACTAAGCATGTCACATATGCTTTATATCAAGATCGTGTTAATATGTGCAAATGTGGAGTGTACCTTAGTGACAAAATTCGTTGCACAAACAACCATAACTATCGCTTATGATTCTTGAATCATTCCACAACATGCTAACGCGTTAGTGTTTTCATGTCATATCATGCTCATAACGTAAAATTTGTAACTGTGTCAAGATGTGCACAAGTGATATGGCATAATCGCATGTGATGCAAAAAGCGCATTAATTCCATTCATGAACCGAGTGCTTGCGTAAGTGTCTTGATTTCATCAACATGCTTTTGACCATCTCTAAAATGTATTCAACATGAATTGTGCCAACTAAACATGCCATAAGTCTTTCGCATAAAGATCATACCACGATGTGGAGCGTAACTTAGCAACCACCTTGTTGCACAAATAACCATAAAATTTCTTTGAATAAGATCTTTGACACACATTACAATGCATATTTCACGTGCTTAAGTGAGAAGTGTCATTCGGCAACAATATGCGATATATGAAATCATATAAGCAATTCCACCAATTTACTTGCAATTATAACACTAGACATATTTTCAATGAAAGATATCCATGCACGTGCTCATACGTGCGAGTGGTGTGCAGAACTTAAAATAATAAAATTGCAAGTGAGTATATATATATATATATATATAAAAGCATGCAACATTTCACAACTCATTCGTTAAAAGTCATGCATATCGAACATGAGCTAAGAATACCCAAATTCAAGCATCGTATTTGGGACACTATACACAATGATAATTTGCCAAACTATTTGCATGCCATACCGCGATAAACTTTGCACACAAGTGTCATGGTGTGCGGGGTGCAACATTCGTCATACGTAAGAGAATTACATTAGCACTATCCAAGCGTCATTGCAGTGCTTGCAAAATGAGCCAAGATGAACGACGCTAGAGACACAGTTGCAACGGTCTAAGAGGCACAACGCTAAAACGTCCAACAAGGCCACGAGAAAAGAATGTTGCGACCAAGCGAACGGGGTAGGCAGCATGCTGCCCAACGCCGTTCACCTCCATGCGGCTGCAACACTACAATAGGGTGCGTCACGACAATGCCATGGCCACAAAGGCCAGCACAAAAATCGAAGCCAACACACCAGGCCGAAGGTCGGCACAACAGGCCGAAGGTCAACACAACAGGCCGAACATGGGCTTGCGTGCGACACTCCCAGGCCAAACCCATCCGGGTGCAGGTTGCGGCCAAAACCAGCAGCCCACAGGTCGGGACATTCAGTCTAGGCCTGTGCTGTTGGACTAGGTGTGCACAGACCGTGCACATGGTCTGGACACTCTGGTCCAGGCTTGCACGGCTGTCACAACCCGACAGCATCACCCGAACCAGACTCGGTTCAGGTGCTACTGCGAATGACCTGGGTCTGGTGCAGACCTAGGCCCCGACTCAGACCCTAAGCCATGGTCTAGACCTGGGTGTCCAGACCGGCCATGGTGCAGGCCGCACCAGATCGACAGCAAAGCAGGAGGGCGGTGCAGGCAACGTCTGCTGCTGGGACGCCAACACACATCTGACTGAGTGCTTTAAGTACTCGATTGCTTCCAAGGCTTGCAAGGGACACCCCTGTCCGAGCCTCGTGCTCAGACCGGGTGTCCAGCTGACAATCTGAACCAAAAATGGTTCAGACCATGTCCGACCGAACGACCTTAGCAGCCCGAATGAGCAAGGAAGAGAAAGAGGCGACGGGGCTGGGCTGCGAATGAACCCAGTCCGGTTCCTCAAGCTCCATGGGGAGTATGGCAGCCTTGTTGCCAACCTCACCACCATAAGAGGTGGTTGCAACCTTGCATCCCACATCCCCACAATGAGAATCCGCGATATGCATGCAAGAAGAACAATAAGAATGAAGCAAATGGAGAAAAACCAACAAAAACAAAGAGGATGTACAATGTTGCATACATGCATTAGAAGAAAACTAAGTCCATTACGCTACCACCAAGAACCCCCTTGCATTCTACGGAATGGAAGAAGGTGGTTCCGGTATATCTTGAACCTTTCGCAACCAAGATGACACATTGACATCAAAACAATGGAGGTATGAAGGAAAAAATGCATTTCAAAAGAAAAGAAAGAACAAGCAACATAAGCACGACATCAAATCCACCATGTAACCCCTTGCATGCAACGGATGCAAGACAGTTTGGGCTTCACGGCTGAACCACATGCTATACCTTCAAACGACACCATAACGATGAAGAATCTCACCTTTGCTCGGTTGAGGGAGGAGATTGGAACTTCTTCACTTGAAATGGAAGAGCTTCCAAGATTTCGGTTCACACACCACACAAACACACACCTTCAAAAGAGAAAACGGTGGAGCAAGAGGAAGAGGAGAGGAGAGAAAGAAAGAAGAGAGAGAGGGAGAGCCCAAAAATGTCTAGTTTTTGGCTCCCTTTTTTTTTCTAAAAGTTTATATACCTATGCATGCAAGATGGAAGGCTAGGATCTCATAGAGAGATCCGATGGCTAGGGCTCCTCTCACGCCCTTCTAGGCGGTGGCAAGGGTGTAATACCCTTGCATGGCCGCCCAAAGAGGCCTCTCAACCTCTTCTTTTTAAAACTTGGATTTAAAATTTCAAAAATACCATGGGGCGCAGCCCCATGCACCTCTTGGAAAGGCACTCCACCCTCATGATGATGCTTTAAGCCTCATCATGAGGCCTTGAGCCTCACGCATGGACTATCGTAGGCTTCCATTTGAATAACTATTGCACTTCTTACCGAAGTGCCACCGCCCAGCTAGTCAAACGTGACCAGCTGGTCTTCCAAGGCTTGCTGATGACCAAAAATACGTCGATCATGGGCTAGGGTCGACCCCCTAGTGGGACCCAAGCCTACCTACGAAGGGAAAATATGACAAAAACTCAAATATAACCCGAATTTTAAAATATATTCTAAATTAATGTTCTTCATGAAAAACCATCTCCGGTATAACCCATACTCCTTTAAAAATACATTCTTTATTAATTTACATAAAATGACAGAGTTTTAACACCGTTTAAATTTTTTGATTTGAGATCCGAATGATCTTATGCAATTCGAATTGAATTTAGGGTTTCAATGAATAATTCATTGCGAATGCGCATTCGTATCAATTCATATATATATATATATATATATATATATATATATATATATATATATATATATATATATATATATATATATATATATATATATATATGTGTGTGTGTGTGTGTGTGTGTGTGTGTGTGTGTGTGTGTGTGCGAAGATCCTCGTAAACATACAAAAATATTTATCTCAGAATTCTTATTATGAATTGAATTTTCTCAAAAAAATTAGGGGTCTTACACCTAAACCCTAGACCCCTAAACCTAAGCCCTAAACCCTAAACCCTAAATCCTAAACGCTAAACCCTACACCCTAATCCCTAAACCCTAAATCCCAATCCCTAAAACATAAAACCTAAACCCTAAAACCCTAAACCTAAATCATAAAACCTAAACCTAAAACCTAAAACCTAAAACCTAAAACCTAAACCCTAAACCCTAAACCCCAATCCCTACAAGATAAAACCCAAAAACCTAAATCCTATACCCTAAACCCTAAACACCTAAATAATCTTCTTCTTCCTTGTAGTTATTTCACGCCGTGAGGAAAGATCTATATAATCTTCGATGATAATTATGGTTGTTATCTTCTGTGTATACACATCGATATATTCATGACATATATGACTGTGGCATATTTGTCGTGAAGTATATTGAAGCTTACACAAAATATAACGACCATAATCATCTTGAATCGTTGTTGCCATACCGGAGCAAGCACATATATTTTATATGATAGATAGGGGGTGATGTTGATGTCCATATATTTGATCTATTCATACTGTCGGTACTTTCATTGTTCGCAAACCAGACTCCTTAGTTGGAAAAATATTTGCCTAATCTTCGATATACTTCATGACAAAATGGTGCAGTGGGAGTATCCTCAGCTGCACATAGAATCATTTTGAGCTTATTTTCTTGGAGAGAATATCCTTAGTTGCACATAGAATCGTTTTGAGCTTATTTTCTTGGAGAGGATGTATCCGCAGTTGCACATAGAATCATTTTGCAGCAGAAAATAAACTTGACGATGAACGATATGGATGTTTTGGTGATCTCTTCTGTAAAAATGGGAGTCTCTAAAAGATAGATATGTGTTTGACGGAAATGTCCTCCCATAAATAGCTTTCCATGATGTATTATAACTAAATACTCATTTGTTTCGATTGTTCTATGTGGGGTTCTATCTGGGATGAGAATTTAAGAACTTTTGGAATCATTTGATTGAGTGTTAAATTTCTCTCTGGCTAGTGATAAATGCATGACCTGAAAGATCATTTGCTTTTGCAGTACATTTCTCTAGCCTTTGCAAGGCGTATCAAGTTAGATAAATGTGCTAATGTCACCTTAAACAACTAAAGATGGTGCCATGTTTCTCAAGAATGGTTGGCCAACATTTGTCACATGTCATTCCTTGCAATTTGGAGAATTTTTGGTGTTCAAGTATAGTGGTAATTTGGATTTTGATGTTAAGATATTTAGTAGAAGTGGATGTCAAAGGGCAGCTGCATATCTTGGTAAAAGTCTATGTATGGGAAAAGTCAAGTAGCTCTTATACGTTAGGAGGAACACATGTGAACAAGTCTATGCATAATCAATAGGTACAAATGTGCTGCAAAAAAAAACTTGCAAAGAGATAAGGACCTCCATTGGTAGATAGATTTGCCTTTTATCATTCTCAGTGACTAGTGAAGGTCATGTATTGTAACTAAATACTCATATATTTTGTAAATGAATGTGGTTGTAATGCATCGTTGAAGTTAACTCGATTTATAGTTTACTAAGTCTAAACATCGTGTCGTTTTGTTTATTGTTTTTCCTTTCCGCCTTTTATGAATTAGTCATTGTGTAAATCGCGGTAGGACATGTTGTTCACATATACAAAGCTCGTAAAATTAATTCGTGAGAGAACAATCGGTATTAAGCAAATCACTATAGCAAGTATCGTTACAATGAAATCGATTTGCTACTATTTCAGGATTTGTAGTTTACTATGTCTAAACATCGTGTCGATTTGTTTATTATTTTTTTCCTTCCTTTTATGAATCAATCATTGTGTAAATCGTGATGGACATATCGTTCACATAAACATAGCTCGTAAAAGTAAATCGCTAGAGAAAAATATTATTATATTATGATACTTAAAGAATGGTGGTTCTAAGTAGATTTATATTTATTCGCCTCTTATCAGTCAGTGTAAATCGCGATAAGACAAATCATTGTACATATAATGTATCTTAATCATTATACCAGATATTGTCCCATCGCGATTCACACAATGACGTTTGTATCTTTGAAGTTAACTCAATTTGTTCTTTACTAAGTCTAAACATCATGTCGATTTATGTAAATCGCGATGGAATGTATCGTTTGCTTAGATAAGCTCATAAAGGCAAATCACAATACGATATTCAAACAAATTTAGTTTGATTATTTGATGGGTTTTGGTGGCATGGTTGTACAGATCGTGATGTAGCAAATCACGATAGTACATAGTCTTTATACATACAAATCATTTTATGCTTTTATCAATGTTTGTATAAATCATGATATAAAGAATGCTCATAAAAATACTTCATGATTTATGCAGTACACAACGTTAAACGCTTCTTCAATTTTTTTTAATGAAGGCCGAACATTACAACGATTTGTTCAGTGGCACTTGTGTGTTACGCTTATTAAAAAAAGAATTATACATTTATAAAATGTCACTTTACAAAAAAGAATTATAGAATTACAACAAAGAATTATAGAATTACAACAAATAAATATCGAGATAAAAAAATCATATAATGTTTATTCAGTGGCACTTGACGACTCAGATGAACTTTGATATACAAATCGTCTCTTTCTTTTTCTTGGTGGACTCTCTTTCCTCGATGGCATATTGGTTCCCGCGATCTTATTAAAACCACTGGTAATCAGCTCTACCAGTGACCGCATTTGTCTCCCCAAATTCCTCACCTGCTTCTGTAACTCCTTATTTTCCCTCTCCATCATCTCAAACCTTGTGGCGGAGACTACCTTTCTTTTTGTGAGTTGTGTTCGCTTCTCATCGTATACTGCAACTGAGGGAATCGTTGTTGTAGCCGGAGGGACACGATGAACGTGTTTTCTATGCTAGGAGATGACATAATGGGGGACAAGAGGGACACATGGGTTCCCAACATTTCCACGTTGCTTATTCTCAATCTCCAGATTTTGACACATGGGTTCCCAATATTTTTTGAAATAGTTGAAGTCATATTGTCGTTCTTTATAATCATACGCTATGGCACGAATACCTCTTTTGTTTCAGCTATCCAATTGTTCCCTGAAGCGATCATGCCAATTCATGTTCCTGGCCCCACCACTTTTCATATTCCTTCTCACTTCCACAGGCTGCTTTGGGGTAGACTGTCCCAAGCCAGCTTGTAGGAGAACTCGACTACCATACTGCAACTCGGCTTCATAATTGCTAAACAGCCAAATATCGCAGGCAGACAGTCTCATAGCCTGAGCAACAATCTCTTGGTCCTTGTCCTCTCCATCTCCATACGGTCTCTACACAACCTGTACATTGGAGATTATGGTTTAGGTATAAATATAATTATTCATGCTAATTAATGCTAAATATTAAAATAATTTATAATAATGAGTGCTAAATATATTACGACTGTTATTAATGAGAGCTTTGTATTAAAATGATTTACACTAATGAATGCTACATATTACAATAATTTACAATAATGAATGCTAAATGCTAAAAAGATAACACTTTATACTAACGAAGAAATAATTCTACAATGATCATTACTTAAGAAAGCTAACGATTACAACAATTTACACGCGATAACGATTTGTACTAAGGAATACAAAATCCTGTAACGATCATTACTTAAGAATGCTAACGATTACAATGATTTACACTAATGAAATTTAAATGCTAAAGCGATAATGATTTGTACTAAGGAATACAAAATCCTGCAATGATCATTACTTAAGAATGCTAACAATTACAACGATTTACACTAATGAAAGTTAAATGCTAAAATGATAACGATTTGTACTAAAGAATACAAAATTCTATAATGATCATTACTTAAGAATGCTAACGATTATAATGATTTACACTAACAAAAGTTAAATGCTAAAGCGATAACAATTTGTACTAAGGAATACAAAATCCTGCAATGATAATTACTTAAGAATGCTAACGATTACAACGATTTACACTAACGAAAGTTAAATGCTAAAGCGATAACGATTTATATTAAGGAATACAAAATCTTGCAACGATCATTACTTAAGAATGTTAAACATTAGAACGATTTGTACTAACAAAGTGAAAATCCTGCAATGATGATTACTTAAGAATGCAAAACATTTCAACGATTTATACTAATGAATGATAAATGCTGAAATGATTGTAAACAATTTTAAACCATTTAATTGCAATTCATCTAAAATAAACTTAGCATTATCTTGTTTTACATTTATTCTAGCCCACCGGCCGATCTTTGGAAAATCACAAATCGCTGGGCCACACTAAGGACGTATGGCGACAATATGCTCCCACAACCAGGCCTACAAAATTATATATATTAGTAAGACTATAACCTTCAACTATCTTAGTCTACAACTATAAAATATATAATAAACAATTACCTGGACAAATGGCCAAAACCCTGTGATAGTTTTTGTATCATTACTCGCACGGTAAAGTTGACTATACAAGTGTGCAAGCATAACAACACCCCATACATAGTTGTCGACTTTATCTAAGTCTTCCAAGAATTGCAGCCACAGGTAACTTATTGTCGAACCAGACAAATCAGAAAATAAAGTAAGTCCAAAAAAATAAAGAAGGAAGCCACGCAACTCTTGGTCAGCTCTTTAATATGCACATGTAGCAGACTGACCTTCCCATTTATTACAGAAAGAATAAACTTTTATCGATGTGGAATTGCTTCCACCAAAAATACATTGTCTCCATTCCTCCATCGACATTCCTAGAAAGGCCATGCACTTGTCCCTTGCGGTATAGTTTGAATCTCGTAATAGGACAACAATTTTATGGCACTTAAGGCCCATAATTTGTGCCACATCTTCTAGGGTCATGGTGATCTCAAAAGAATCACACTGGAATGTGTTCGTCTTATTATTCCACTTATTTACCACGTGGGTCATGGTGTTCCAACACGTTTCAAAAAAATGCTGGTCCAAAAGGCCGCCGAAGTGCATATTTCGCAATCGATCATTCTGATATTCACTCAGCTGTCCATACAACGACAAAACTACATGCCACTGACACTGCCCTCTGAGCTTTTCACCTGGTTCTCTACTTCTCTTGTGACCTCCCTGTAACATAAAATAGCATATTATTCGTATCAAATCAAAATTAGTTCTACTTGTACTTTTACATGTCGTTGTACACAGTAATCGCTATAAATAATAATTGTTGCACACTCGCTATACATAGTAATCGCTATCAGAGTAATCGCTATACACAATCATACCTATAACAGTAAATCGTTCACAGTAATCGCTATCACAGTAAATCGTTCATAGTAATCGCTATACATAATCATACCTATAATAGTAAATCGTTCATAGTAATCGCTATACATAGTAATAACTCTCACAGTAAATCATGACAGATAGGATCGATTTACGTACCTTGGTCATACTTTTCTCTTCTTCATCTCCTCCCTCCATCCTCTGACTTTCTTCTTCCTTCCTTCGCTTCTTTGGCTCCCTAATCTGCTTTTCAATTACTTCCTTCATTTCCATTTCTTTCTCTTCATCCTCCTACTTTTTTCTTTCCCTTTCTTTCTCTTCATCCTCCTGCTTCTTCTTTTCCCTTTCCTTCTCTTCCTCCTCCTGTTTTTTCCTTTCCCTTTCTTTCTCTTCCTCTTCCTGCTTTTTCCTTTTTTTTTCATTCTCTTCCTCTTCCTCCTTCTGCTTCTTCTTTTCTCTTTTCTTATCTTCCTCGTCCTCCTTATCTTTCCTTTGCCTTTCCTTCTCTTCCTCGTCCTCCTTCTCCTTCCTTTGCCTTTCCTTCTCTTCCTCGTCCTCCTTCTCTTTTTTTTGCCTTTCCTTCTCATCATCATCCTGATGCTTCTTCCTTTGCCTTTCCTCTTCTATCTTCATTATTTGCATTTCCTTCTCTTCCTCCTCCTTCTTCTTCTTCAATTGCCTTTCCTTATCTTCCTCCTCCTCCTTATTCTTTCTTTGCCTTTCCCTCTCCTCCTCCTTCTTCCTTTGCCTTTCCCTCTCCTCCTCCTCCTCCTTCTTCCTTTGCCTTTCCCTCTCCCTCTTCTCCTCCTCCTTTATTTGCCTTTGCTTTTTATTTTCCTCCTCCTTCTTCCTTTGCTTTTCCTTCTCTTCGTCATCCTTCTTCTTCGTCATCCTTCTTCTTCTTCTTCTTCAGTGATCGTTCTTCCTCATGCTTCCTTCGATCTTCAACCTCAATATCTGATGGATATTGCTCCACATAATACAATTCTAACGCTTTGTCCCTTTTTTTACCATTCTCAATCTTCATTATAGTTTGGCACCCTTCATAACGCTCATATAGATGGGAATGGCGGATCATTTCATTAAGTCTCATGAAATCGAACGACAGGGGATTTCTTGTCTGACAAGCTTTAGACATTGATAACCCGCACAACACATAAATTTAACCGCATCATTATATGTTACAACCGCCTCCCCAAGTATATAATATTACAAATTATCTCATTCGTTAAACAATCATCGACATTACAAATCGTCACAATATTTGGCTTCATAAGTAAACATCGTTGTAAGATTTAGCAAATTTAAGTACAAATCGAGGTAACTTCATAAATACACATCGCTACTGCTTTAAATGTATAAATCATTGTTGCTTCAAACTTACAAATCGTTGTAGCAATCACAACCTTCATAAGTAAGTACATATCGTTGTAACATTTGGGCTTCATGCATAAACATTGATGTATAATTTATCAAACTTAAGTACAAATCATGGTAATTTCATTAAATCATTACTGCTTCAAACATATAAATTATTGTTGCTTCATAACAAATTGTGCTAACTGTTTTTTGATGCCCAGAAGGTGGATAGGTACAAATCAATTTGTTTGAGTATGAAAATAGGTGTTATTTAGCATGAATAGTACAACCAGTTGTAAGATTTAGCATTCAGATTTACAAATCAATTTCTTTGCATAACGAAACCTTATGAAACTCACTGAAACGATACAGGTTTTGGTAATCCAACAGTAGAGGAGAAACACCCAGAAGGTAGACGCAGCCGATGGTGGCAATGATGCCGCCACTACGAAATCATTGTTTCAAGGTTGCTCTGGCGGCAACCGACGACAACAAAGGGTGCTCCGACGATAGCAGACGAAGGCAAATGTTGCTCCGACGACAACAGACGACGGCAAAGGGTGCTCCGGCGGCAGCAGACGACGACAAAGGGTGCTCCGGTGGAAGCAAACGACGATAAAGAAGGGTCCGATGGCAGCAGACAACGACAAATGGTGCGGCGTCAAAGGGAACTCCTGTTACAGTAGATGGTGCAAAAGTTTACTACTTAGGGCAAAAATGAAACATTTGGACTTTGAAGAGTTAACATCATTCTCGAACCAACGTTTCACTTTTCTAGATGGAGGATCTTGAACCGTTATTTCACTTTTCTAGATAGAGGACATTTTTGTCCTTTTCTCGAACCATCGTTTCTTGGCGAGAATGGCAGGAAAGGGTACTTAAGTCTTTGCAACCACACCGGACTCCGATGCTAAGTGATACCAACACACATAGGGATACGAGCCCCACGAGCTTATATACGTGGCGCTCATTCGGATCCCCGAACACGCACTGTAGCAAACAGTGCATCTTCGGGGGGGGGGGGGGGCATATAACCTACTTCGCTTGGACACGTCCCTATCCCGGTTTACGTGAGGGACATTAACCATAGGTCAACTATTTAGGAGCGAAAACCAAAATTTAGAAAAAAATGAGGGCTATACTAAGCAATTTATTGGTTCCTTAAGGCACGTTTGGAAGCCAAAAAGATGTAGGAAAGGTAATTCGAAATGGAAAATTAGTACAAAAATTTTAGACCTTTTCAAACTCAAAAGAGAGTTTTTCTAATAAATATACTTAATAAGAAACATTCCTCTACTAGGAGTGAAATATTGTTCCTTACCAAGAGAAAATTTATTTTTTTGCACTCTCCACCACCCATCTTACCTACACCACCACTCTCCTCTTCTCTCTCAATTTTCATATTTTCCCACTCTTTTTCATGTTACACAAACAAGCTAAAAACTTTCTTTTGAAAAAGTTTTCATATCAAAAACTCTCATAGACAAAATTTTCTTTTGCTACGAGAGTTTCTCTCTTCCAAACGTGCCCCTAGTGTCCACTTCTTTGAAGCATTGACCAGACAGTAAGTTACTCTGAAATGAAATATGAAACAAATCTCAAGTTGAACCTTAGAGAGAGCATTCCTCGGGATCATAGCAATTGCCTAGAGCAAGATGGTACCTGTCTTTCGATTGTGAAAATCCGCTCACGACATAGGATAGGCTGCAAATGTTCTGGATTAACTGAGCAAAAATCATTGGTATCTGTGTCATAAGGAGGTCGAGACTTCAATCGTTTATTTCTGACACTCAACAAAGAAACACGATAGTATGTCAAGTGCACACTTAACATGACTTGGTTCAATTCGTATATGTCATGCCAACTACAACAAGATAGAGTCTCGGTTGGAGATATTTTCAATAATTTCTTTCATCTTCTCCTTGCGCTTTGCTACAATAGTAGCATTATTAATAGCAAGTTTATCTTTATTAGAATCTTACCGATCTTGTGAGCTTCAAGATGGTACTCTGCCAACCCTTATCTCATTAGATAGAATTGGAGCAGAACCTTTTAATGGACGTGGATCTTCGCTAACATCCCCTCGCAAGGTCAATGTATGGTCCTGCAAGGACATTGAGCTTGAACTGATGTGAAGAAAATTGAGTCCGATGAGAGAAATTTGGTTAAAATATCAATAATCTGGTCGCTTGAGGAGATGCATTTAACAGCTCATTCCCGTTTGGCAACCTTGTCTAGCATAAAATGCACATCAATTTCATTATAATTGCTGTGAGAGTAGAGAACAGGATTAGCTGAAAGATACATGGCTAACATTATTGCACTAGATGGCTGGTTGAGCAAGAGACAAAACATGCATTTCTATAAAAGAAACCAAATCCAGGTAGCTTCAGCAACTACATCAGCAAGAAC
Organism: Nuphar pumila; assembly: GCF_984573655.1. Taxonomy (NCBI): domain Eukaryota; kingdom Viridiplantae; phylum Streptophyta; class Magnoliopsida; order Nymphaeales; family Nymphaeaceae; genus Nuphar; species Nuphar pumila. The sequence goes on along the minus strand of NC_143256.1, from coordinate 25,921,283 downwards.
ACGATACTCTGCCTCAATATTAGATTGGGCAATAGACTTCTGTTCATCAAAACAACAAACTTAATCAGCATTTGTATAAACGAAGCACAAGAGAAATTTGGACGATTGGAATTGATGAGATGAAGTACAAAATTTCAATACAAACTGTTTTTTTTTTCAACGCGGTATACTTTATAATCCATGATGCACCCTGTATGAGGACTTTGGATTATTTGATTTTTGGTGTTTGTACTTGTATTGTCTTTGCCCTGGTAGGTTGAGAAAAATGAAAAGGTGATACATTTACAGTAATTAGAAAGGATACCTTTAAGATATTATCTTCTGGCTTGTGCCATGCAACTCTATCCTCTTGTTCAAGACCTTGGGTCATCTGGGCCTCATGTTACCATATTAAACCTGATAATTGTTATCCTTTATTTAATTAAAATTTTATAGGTGTCTCTTCTCTCAAGGCAGCTCTATTGTGAAATTTCAAGGTTCGCCTGCTCCTGCCATGGCAAGAAGGCCAGGCTTGATATCAGTTTAGTTCAACAGTAATGACTCTGTAGGCAGCACGTCTGCTTCCACTTCTGCATCTCCTTAATGAAATTTTGGAGAAAATTAAATTGGCAGTGGCATTTATCAAATGCTTCTCATTTATGAAGTAGAATTGCCGGAGATTGCATTAGGATAGATAGCTGGTATTGCAGCTACCATTGAGTAGGTGTGGCAAAATCTGACACGACCCGCCAACCCGCTTCTTAGCCGGGTTCGGGTTTGGCTTAAACGGGTTCATGTCGTAAACGGGTCGACCAGCCTAACCCGTTTATTAAACGGGTCGGGTTCGTGTTAGGGGTATGCCAACCCGCCAACCTGGCTGACCCGTTTAATAAACGAGTTAGGCGGGTGGGTCAACCCGCTTACCCGAACCAGACCCGCCAACCCACCCGCCAACCTGTTTACCCGACCCCGCCTGCCCACCAACCTGTTTACCCGTTTACTCGTACCCGACTCGCCAACCCGTTTACCCGAACCTGACCCGTTTATTAAACGGGTTAACCGTGTCGTGTCGGGTTACCCGTTTAATAAATGGGTCGGGTTCGTGTTTACCACAGCCGACCAGTTTAATGAACGGGTTGGGTTTGTGTTGAGGTATGCTGACCCACCGACACGACCCGCCAACCCGACCCGATTGCCACCCCTACCATTGAGTGGATCGGCTATGCTATGAGAAAATGAAGTTTGACATTTTAGTACGCTTTGTTCATTCACCTGTCAGCTTTATTTCGATGTATGTGGTCGTTCTCATTTCAGGTTCTCTTGTTGCAGTGTTATAGAGCAGAGTTCTGGTGCGGGGTATGAATGAAACGAGCTAACATCGCATAAAGTCAAGTGTTTCTTTCAATGGAGAGTTTTTCCGTTGTATGTCTATTAAATCTTGTGTAGTTTTGCAATATGTACATAGACAGCTTTTTCCTGGAAAATAAAGATTGTTGAGGAAATAGGAAACTGTTTTGAAACATTTTCACAATATGGATCTTGTTGAGATTGAAAGTAATTAAGAATGGGAATATGTTATGTTAATGCGCTAGAATTAGTTTAACCTAAAACACATTGACACAGATAAATGAATACACCACATGTTATTATTGTGTTAAGAGGATACCACACGGGAGCAAATTGAGGTAGCCATTATGACGTAGTTTTCATTCTAACATTCTGCTATTCGAGATATTTTTCTGAAACAGCTTTCCAAAATTGTAGGAACTGAAAGAAAATATGTTAATTGGAAAACTTTGTTCATATATGTTCTTTCTTTTTTCTTCCTTTAATAACCAACAAAATTTTGGTGCTTTGGCCTTTATAGGCTTTTGAATGAAATCATCTTGGTGGGGAGTAAAATCTATTGCCAGGCTTGGATTGGCCTGTGCCTAGCATATTTCAACTTGTGTGACTAGAGTGATGCAAACTAACGGTATGGATTGCATGCATTGCAGCCATATTAATAGGCAGAGGCATGCAAATCATGAGATCAAGGTGTATGAAGCATCAACAGGCTACTGTAGTTTTTTTTATAGGCAATCTGGGGGTTACCCTATGATAGTGTGACCTAACCATACAACTATCCCATTCACCTCTTTCAATAGACAGCTAAGGTTGCATCGTTCTATCTCAATAACCTGGAAATGTTTGTTCATAGCTTGTTTGAGGGATCTCTAAACTGAAAACAGAAAAGATTATCATGTGGTACAAGTAATATTACTATCACACTGGGCCATCTCAAATGTTGCCACCACCCTTGCTTGACAAATCTATTCACGTGTGGGCCAATGGCTTCATGAGCTTGAGGCACAGATTAGTGATCACCAGCAAAGTGTTTTGAGTTCCACTTTTCTTTTACTATTCATTATCTGGTTCACATATAAAACTTCTTTGTCGTTGTGCCACGGCCTTAAAAAAAAGAGGGAAACACGTGGTGCATATCACCATATCCAAGGGCGCTATGCGTTCAATCATTTTAGTACATGAGATTACAGCTCCAAAGAGAATGTGGGACCTAATGAGTTATGTAAGATTCATCAACTCAAGATAATTTTTGCATGCTATAGTTCACTTGTCATGGTTTGAGCTTAACTTATTGTACATGTTTCAAAATGGTTTCAAGTCAATCACATAATGAGCTGAAACTAGGAATTAAAATGATGTGATCTCTCCAAAACCAGGCAGACTCATATCTAGGTAGGTAGGACTCTAAGCAAGTCATGCGAGTCTCAAAAGAGAGACAATCAACTGTTGCATCTTGACGGACATATTGATCCAGTGATGATCATGACCACACACAAATGTGTCTGAGCAAGATTCTATTAATTGCTTCATTATCTCTTACCGTTCTCCTATGTAATGAGGAGGAATATAAAGGGTGTGTTTATGTGCCGCAGAAGCAGGGGCGTTCTGTTGGAACAGTCAAAAGACTAGAAATTTTCATTTTTGTGGGACCCACCATGGCAATGCATACAGGGGCTTCACAAAATCAAGGAAAAAAAAATCAAAGGAATTAGTCACAATCGACTGCATGAAAAAAGCAAATATGAGTAAATCAGTTTATCACCAATCATACTGATTCAAAACCTTGCAGGCATCAAAACGAAGCTAGAAATGAAGGCAGAGAACGTATCATTCAGCCTGGCTGGCAAATTGCAGCTTCTGTGGGCCTGGTCTGGGTGCACTATAGTCAGTCAATCGAGCTGGTTTTCAAATCCCACTGAGATTACTGTTTAACAGGATTAAGCATTGCATATCAGAGTATAACTGCCGAACCAGAGATTGAACAAAATTGGCCGAGGACTCACCAGACTTGTAACAGCAGAGAGAGAGAGAGAGAGAGAGAGAGAGAGAGAGAGAGAGAGAGAGAGAGAGAGAGAGAGAGAGAGAGAGCACTAGATGTAACATTATGTGCATCGTCCAAATGCTATATTATCCCAAAGGAGCCAAAACCACAAAACAACATACAAAAACACTTATGAAATCCTATGCAGTGTGATCACAAACATTTTGTCTTTCTCCAACACCAACTATACATAACGAGTTTCATATTCATCGCCATCTGAAATAACTAAAGCTGATGAAACAGTTTAGATGCAACGGCACAACATAGTTACTTCACTACTTGAAAAGCTTTCTAATCAAGAGATGAAGTAGTGAAAAGCTTTCTAATCAAGAGATGAGTTTGCCAAGTGTTTCACAATGGCCTCCTCGGTAGCTTGAATGAGCTGAAAACAAAACGGCCAGCACATTCCCAGGTTGTAAGGTCTACAGCCCTTGCGGTTGAGGCCTGCAATGTCATGCAACCAACGGTTATTTTACCACTCTGGCAAGCAGGATCAAGCAAAGGATGAAATTATAAATACTACCAACATCCCTGGTTTTATGAGTGGTAAATCACATATCCAAGAGGTTTCCAGGTTTTATATAGAATCTGATGGTACTTTAGGAGTTTAGTATCATCTAAGAGGAAACATAAACAATCACTTTTACATTAAAAATTGCACTCTTATTTTCTTAGAACAAGCATTATGTGTCAAATCCAAACATCAATTGAAATTACCTATAGGATTCATTAAAAAAAATAAAAAAGAACAAGAAACATACCTAGAAGATGCAGAAGCGAAAGCAGACGTGCTGCCCATTACTGTTGAACTAGACTAATATCAAGCTTGACCTTGCCATGGCAACAGCAGGCGAACCTTGAAATTTCATACTAGAGCTGACTTGAGAGAAGACACCTATAAAATTTTAATTAAATAAAGGATAACAATTGTCAGGTTCAATATGATAGCATGAGGCCCCGATGACCCAAGGTCTTGAACAAGAGGATAGAGTTGCATGGCACAAGCAAGAGGATAATATCTTAAGGGTATCCTTTTCTAATTATTGTAAATGTATCACCTTTCCATTTTGCTCAACCTACCAGGGCAAAGACAATACAAGTACAAACACCAAAAATCAAATAATCCAAAGTCCTCATACAGGGTGCATCATGGATTATAAAGTATACTGCGTTAAAAAAAATTTCCATAGTTTGTATTCAAATTTTGTGCTTCATCTCATCAAAGACATAGAGATTACTCAGCAAGTGATAGTAACATGGGAAGAGGAAAGCATCACAGATGCAATAACAGAAAACAAAGGGGAATTAAACTACAAGAGCTGGAAGTGGATGCTATATTATGCATGTGATACCAAATGTGACAAACATCAAACAAGAAATACCCATAAAGTCCACAAAAGTGCAAAACAAAAAACAGTAAGTCACAAAATTTTGGTTAGTAATTCTAAATGATACATATATATATATATATATATCGAGAGAGAGAGAGAGAGACAGAGAGAGAGAGGGTCTAAAGCTCTAAACACCATTACAACCATATATAAATTTAAAGTTAAAACATACGCATGACCACAGAAGGTTTTAAGTCAACTAATCATCAGAACGAAAGAAGGTGTGAAAATGGCCATGTCCCTGCAAATGGCAAAGAATACCCTAACTTAAACATGTGAACTTCAATTGAAAAGCTCAGAAATATCTTAAATCTCAACAAACTATAAATCCTGTATTATATGGGCCACAATAGGATGGGGCAGGTAGCTACCTTGCAGAAGTATAACCAGGCAAAAGAGAATTGTGATGATCATGGCCAAAAGACTACCATTTGAAGATGGTGCTTTGCTGGCTTTCATCTTCTTCAAAGCTTTCAACCTTTCTATCCTTGCCCGCCTCAACATCACAAGCTCTGTGTATCTACTGGACTAACTACTGATCTGCAACATCCATTGTGCTGCTCTAAGTTGCCAAGATATGAACTTTAAACAAGAATCTCCAGTGATCAGAAGTGCAACACCTGGACCCTTCTAAGCATTTATTTCCAAACAGTTACCATCAGTTTGAAGATAAATCCTTCTGGATGGAGCCCAAATCAAGAAGAATCATATGGATCTACAGAACCACAAGCAGGATAAACAACTTCAACCAAGCTCTAGGCCATATATCAGTAAACTAACTGACTTAAGAATCTCACATACACAAGACTTGCCACAATAGTCATAAAGGACCCAACATCATACATGTATGTACAAACTGAAAAGACATGTTTTCCTTATATCGGGTCATGGGTCAAAGGGTCCAGACCCATAATCGTGACCTTTCATTAATGGCACATATGTAATTATCTCTTGTTGTAAAAGGGTATTTTAGTACCCTAAGATTTTGTATTAGATATAGCATATAATGTAAAGATGGGCAGCCGACTCCTGTATTGGGGAAATCGGGTTTTCTCTGCAACTCCTTCTCTCTCTTTGTTCCTCACCCTTCACGTACAGTAAAACTCTGGATTTATAAATCTAACATGGTATCAGAGCCACGCTAGAGCCAGATCTGGGATTGCTTCCAAAGGTATGTCTAAAAAGATCCCTTAGTCTCCCAAGTCAGAAAATTGATTTTCAATATTTTTCTCCTTCTCAATCTTGATCAGATCTGATCGCGCTTTTCTGTCAAACCGATTCTGTCTCGTCATCTTATTCCCAATATATTTCTTGTTTGATTTTCAATATTTTCTCCTTCTCAATCTCGATCAGACCTGATAAAAATCAGATCTGATCGCACCTTTCTGTTAAAACCGATTATGTCTCGTCATCTTATTCCCAATATATTTCTTGGCATCACCATCTTGATCAGATTTGAACAGATTCCGATCTGATCATGCTTCTCTGTTATTAATATATTCTGCATTGTTTTCTTTATTCTTAATCTGGTTCTAGCTTATCTTGTTGATCAGAATCAAATCTGATCACGTAATCGACTCTCGATTAACCTCATTTTATCCTTTTTTATCAGATCTGCCTTCATTGCCTTTTGTTTCCTTTCATTCTTGAACAACTTTAAATCAATATCGGATCTGGGCATTACTCATGTGTTCTTTTAAATCTCCGTACTCGGTGCTTACCTATTTATTCAAATTTGAATAATTACAGATCTGATCGGAATTCAATATTCAATCCAAATTAGATACCAAATTTGAGATTTTGTTTCAGCTTTCCTTTTACTTATTGTCTATCGTTCTTCACATAGCCTGATATAGTCTATTCTGCAAAAAAAAAGGGAGGTTCCAGTTACTTTTAGTCATCTGTGTGACTATTCTGTCAGCAAAAAAAAAAAAGAAGTAAGAGGTTGCAAGAACTTCCTTGAAGTTGAAAGTTGTTTTTTGATATACTGATTTTTTTAGCTATTATCGGGTTGTGTGCTGGACACATTATTCTTATTGTGAAACATGGATTCATTTCCTTCTCAGTCTGGTCTTTCTTCAAGCTTCCTTAGTCAACTCGTGTCTGAAAAATTAAATAATTTCAATTTTCTGACTTGGAAGAGGCAGATCATTCCTTTCATTAGGAGTCAGGATCTTTCTGGACGTCTGGATGGATCTGTTACAGTCCCTCCAGAGTTTATATCACGAGAAAAAAATGACAGTAAAGGAGCATCTACCACAGTATATGTTAGAAATCCAGAATTTGTAGTTTGAATGAAAAGAGACTAGGCACTAGTTGCTTATATTACCTCTACGTTGTCACAAGAGGTGCTTGTGGCGATTCCAGACGACTGTACGACCATGCAACTTTGGAAGAGACTAGTTCAGACATATTCAAAGGTTTCTCAAGCCAGGATTGTATTTCTTAAAAGAGAATTTCAGATGTTAAGAAAGGATTCCATGACTATCATGGAGTACTTGAACAAAATGAAGATCATTACAGATCAATTAACAGTTGTTGGGCGTGCAGTGACTGATAAAGATATGATACAACAAACTCTGAGTGAATTGGGGCCTGACTATCATATGATTGTTACTTCCTTATTGTGTTTACCTGAACTGCCCAGATTTGAAGACTTGCATGCAAAATTACTTCAATATGAGATGAATTTAAAAGGGTTTTCTGAAGAATCATATATGCATACAGGGACTCAAGATGTTCTTGCCACAGGAGTAGCTTATGGATGAAGACGAGGAAGTTATGATATTAAGGAAAGAAGAGGACAAGGAAGAAGTGGACAAGGAGGCCGTGGACTATTACCTACACTCAACATATATTCCAACTCACAGCGACAAAGGCCAATTTGTACTTGTTTCCTGTGTAATAAAAAGAGGCACATCAAAGCCAACTATTGGTTTAATCCCCTAAACAAAGGAAAATCAACACAGACTGAAGCAAAGAGAGGAACAGATAGCACAAAGGCCAGTGAAGAAGTAAAAGAGTTATTATTGTCAGCCTTAGCAGGATTAAATCTGAAACAGAATGAGCAAGGTACTTGGTATGTGTACTCTGGGGCAGCGACTCATGTTACTGGTGATGCTGGTAAGCTCCTAAATCTTGTTCCTTATATTGGTAGAAATAGTATAGTTACTGGGGATGGATCCCACCATTCTATCTCTCATATTGGAAATTCTGTTATACCTACGTCAAAGTCTTCTCTCAGTCTTTTAAAGGTTTTTTATGCTCCTAACATCAATAAAACTATTGTTTCTGTTTCTAAACTTGTTGATGATATCAATGCTTCAGTTGAATTTACTCTCTCTTTTGTTATTGTCAAGGATCTCTACACTAGGGAGACGTTCGTTAAAGAAAAAAGATAAGGCAATATGTATGTTTTCCAAGAAGATCCTTCTGCTCGTGTTCACCCTATTGACCCAAACTTGAAGATCTTCTCATCGTCGTCCCCTGTGATTCCTACATGTGTTTTTAGTGTCTCTGAATCAAATAAGCCAAATCTTTGGCATGGTCGTTTAGGTCATTGCAGTAGTAGTTTCATTGAGAAACTTGTCTTAAATAACCTTATTCTCAAGTCTAGTTTAGGAATAAATGTCGATGACAACAAATGTTCTAGTTGTCTCTTACGTAAGAGTCATGTTTTACCTTTTCATTCTATCAATAAAGAGCTTCAAGACCTTTTGAGATTATTTGTTCTGATGTTTTGGGGCCTGCCCCAGTTGCCTCTATATTTGGAACTAGATATTATCTTATATTTGTTGACAATTATTCTCATTATACTTGGATTTTCTTCATAAAACACAAGTCTGAGACCTTCAAGTTGTTCCAAAATTTTTACTTTTTTGTCAAGAATCAATTTTCTGAAAACATTCTTTCTTTCCAATGTGATGGAGGAGGTGAATTCTCTTCAATCGACTTTACTAACTTTCTTCAAAGTAATGGAATAAGGAGAAGGATGTCTTGCCCTCATACACCTTAGCAGAATGGGATTGCTGAAAGAAAGCATCACCATATTGTTGAGAGTGCAATGAGTATGATGCATGATAGTAATCTTACGATTACTTTATGGACATAAGCCTTTCATTCAGCAGTCCATGTGATAAATCGATTGCCCATGACTATTTTGCAGAACAAGTCTCCTTACTTTTCCCTGTTTGAAGTTCATCCCAACTATCATGATTTACGCATGTTTGGTAGTATATGATATGTTCATATTGACAGTTCAATGAGACATAAGTTTCAGGACAAGGCCTTGAAGTGCAGGTTTGTAGGCTATGCAAATAACTATAAAGGATACAAGTGCTATGATCTCATGAGCAAGCACATCAAAATATCAAGAAATGTTATCTTCGATGAATTGAATTTTGATCGTCGATGTTGATTCAAATTCCAAAGTTGAGGTCTATCATCCTTGGTTGAATTCTGAACTTTTCTCCGGTACTAATGATGTTTGTCCTTTGGATTGTGATCAAAGGAATAAAGAATGTATGCCTGCTGATGAGTTGATTGCACATGAGAGTACAAAGCCATCTTTGAACCCAAAAAGGTATAAAGGTTTTGTTTACACACGACGAGGAAGAGAGGTGCCCACTATTGTTAATCAGGAAATGGATACATCCTCTACATCTACTTCTACCTTTGATGTTAGAAGATCGACTCGCTCTCGTCATCCGATAGAAAGATGGGTCAGTTATGAAATTTTTTCACTAAACTTTCAACTTTTTCTGACTGCTTTGAGCAAGGAAGATGAGCCCACGATATTTACTCAAGCATCAAATTCTACAAAATGAATTGAAGCAATGAACGAAGAAATGGAGGCTCTACATGAATGTGGTACCTGGGATGTTGTTCCGAGACCATCTGACAGAAATGTAGTTGGGTCGAAATGGTGTACAAAATAAAGAACAAACCGGATGGAACTATAGAATGGTACAAGGCGAGACTTGTATCCAAAGGATTTACACAGAAGCAAGGACAGAATTATGATGAGACTTTTAGTCCAGTTGTGAAAATGGGGACAATCAGAGTCATACTGTCTTTAACTATTGAACATCAATGGACAATTAATCAACTTGATGTCAAAAATGTTTTTCTTCATGGAAATTTGAAGGAGGAAGTATACATGGAACAACCCACGGGCTATGCAGAAGGTAATCCTACAAAATACGTATGCAAATTAAAAAGGGTGATATATGGATTGAAGCAGGCGTCTCATTCTTGGTTTGATAGTTTCTCTCTTGAAATACAAAAGTATGGTTTTAGGCGATCTCTCCTTGATCATTCCTTGTTTATATTCAAGAACTAAGACATAGTTACTTTGTTGTTGCTATATGTAGATGATATTATCATCACAGGTAACTCCAAAGTTCATATTGAGGAGGTCAAACATCTCTTGAATCAGAGATTCAAAATGAAGGATCTTGGGAAACTACGATACTTCCTTGGAATTGAAGTTGATAGTACTTCTGAAGAAATGACTCTCACATAACATAAGTACACTATTGATGTTCTCAATAAGGCAGGTATGAAAGATTGCAAACCCTTGGGTACTCCTAATGTCCTTCACCAGAAACTCAGTTCTCAAGATGGGCATTTATATGAGAATCCTACAAAATATCGTAGCATAGTAGGCATGTTGCAATACCTTACTTTCACTCGACCTGATATTGTTTACTCAGTAAATCAGGTATCTCAGTTCATGCATGAGCCGTGTGAAGGGCATATGGAAGCACTTAAACTAATACTTAGGTACTTGAAGGGAACTGTTGGGGATGGTCTTCTGTATAGGAAAAAGACAAATGAGCAAAATGCACATGAAATTACTGTCTATACTGATGTAGACTGGGCAGGAGATCCAGATGAAAGTAGATCAATATTCGGCTATTGTGTGTTTGTTGGGATGAATTTGGTTTCATGGAGTAGTAAGAAACAAAAAGTTGTTGCTAGATCAAGTACAGAAGCCAAATATAGGTTAATGGCAATCGCTACCTGGATTAGGCACTTACTGACAGAAGTGGGAGAATTGATCTCTTCTTTTATGTGATAATCAAAGTGCCATCAATATGTCCTTTAATCCCATTTATCACAGTCGTGCCAAACACATCGAAATAAATCAACATTTTGTGAGACAAAAGGTATAAGAGAAGGAAATTGAGCCTGAATTTGTATGAACTACAAATCAAGTGGCTGATATATTCACAAAAGGATTGACCAAAGACATATTTTGGATGTTAAAAGGCAAGTTGTTCATGGTTCAAAACCATGCACAACTTGAGGGAGGGTGAAAAGACGTGTTTTCCTTATATCGGGTCACGAGTCAAAGGGTCCAGACCCATAATCGTGACCTTTCATTAATGGCACATATATAATTATCTCTTGTTGTAAAAGGGTATTTTAGTACCCTAAGATTTTGTATTAGATATAGCATATAATGTAAAGATGGGCAGCCGACTCCTGTATTGGGGAAATTAGGTTTTTTCTGCAGCTCCTCTCTCTCTCTCTGTTCCTCACCCTTCATGTACGATAAAACCCTAGATTTATAAATCTAACACAAACTTCGGATTCTAAGGGAGTTCCCCAACTAAACCAACCTCAAACTTTCTTCAACTTTAGGCCTCCAAGTACACACGGGTGATTTCCAATTAAAGATGAAATATATCATGCCAAAAAACCTAATTCTTGAAAATAATCAACTGGGAAAACATATATTTCAGCATTTGATCACCGAAATTCCAAAGTGGATGAGTGTGATACAAAAATCATTATCAAGTGATATCAGAAACAAAACTCAACTCTTCCTCAAGCTTAAGCACATCTTTGCCCAAAAGATAAGCATTGATAGAAGAAGAAAAAATGGACTATTATGCGCAAACTCAACCTCATCAGCCCCTCCAACTACTTGAAAAGCTTTCACATCCTGAAATTATGACAGAAGCTTAAATCAACAAATCCTACAAGCACAAATCAGAAGAAGAAAGCAAAATGCAAACACATAGCAAACCAACTCACAAGGATCTTCATGTCATCAGAAAAACAGAAAAATCAATAAGCATTTGAGTGGCAAAGACTCTAGGAGATTTTCAACAGATTGCATTACAAAAGGAAGAAGAAAAAAACAAGATACACATGGATGAAAAAGAAAAATAAACATACGGCTCCATAAATGTAATACATGCAAATTTGTTTCATTTTAACTTTTAAATTTGAGTGAAATTCGAGTGAAATTCAAGCAAAATTCAAGTTAAAGTCATGTTAAATTCAGGAAAAATTCAAGGGTCTAAGTTAAACTAGGAGTCTAGTTAGGTCCGTTACAAGCCATAGATCTCGTACGAAATCAGATTTGGTGATTTCGGTTATGGGTTGGTTCAAAAAATGCAATTTTTAAAATTGACCGGCTTCTATTTTGGGTTTTCTAACTTGGTTAAGGTTTATAATTTGATTGTTTTAAATTGATCGAGCTATGTTTTGGACTCAAACTAGGTTCCTTATGAGACTCAGAAGGTCACACCCACCCCGGTGGGGTGTCATGTGCCTATGTAGTGGCCCACAGGGGTTCAAGGGTGGCCGAGGGCTTTTACGAATCTTAGATGAGTCATATTCAGATCCGAACCCAGTATTTGGATCCAATATTGATTTGGACCTCATTTATGGATATGGATATTTAATTTGAGTGTTAGATCTATAATTAATGTTTGGTACTTAGATCCAATGGATTGGATTTGGTCCAGAGTTTTCAGATCCGGATTACATAGATTGAACCCTAGAGGGGCGCCACCTAGTTGGGGCCTACTCTACCTTCTAGAGTCTTCATGAAAGAGGAACTCTAGCTAAATCTAAGGATTTTTAGAGAGGGTGGGATGCCCCCCCCCTAGTAAACCCACATCTAATTAAAAAATTAGTAGTGTTTATTATAAAAATATTCTTAAGAGACCTAAATAATTAAAAGTCTTTTAAGTAAGGAGTTTTAGTAAAGTGTGAAGACTCTTTAATAGAACCTTTTAGGTGGGACCCCCCCTAGTGGGGCCACCTAAGGTTGTTGTAGATAGATTCTATCTCTAGAAACAAATAGAAAGCCCAATAGGAGGGGGCGTTCCCTCTTATAATGCTATTTAACTCACTTCTTTTAGTTGATGTGCATCTCTTCTTTCTTCTTCCTCACATCTCCTTCTTCCTCCCAACCTTTGAGGTAGTTCAGACGTCTATTAAAGACCTGCAACTATCTTGGTAAAGGTCTAAACCAGCTCGGAAGGAGGTGTGTGTGGAGGAAAAAGCGACGGTCTCATTGCAGGAAAATTATTTTTGGTAGAAAATTTTTACTTACATGGTGTTTAATTTCGGGAGGCATTAGCATAGAACATTTATAGCTATTGCATCTATGTGAAAAAGATTTTCGAAAAAACCCAAAAATGGTGTTTTGGGTGAGTCGGTTTTGAGAAAACGTTTTTGAGGAAAGCTAGTTTCAAAAGGCAAAATTGATTTTTGTATAATGGTTTTCTTGTTTAATTCAGATTGTTGTGAGCATGTTAATGGATTAAATCACGTTAGAAAAGAGAATATTGATGTTATCATGTCTACAATAATTTGGAATATCATATTTTAATTAATTCATCACGTGATTAATGTTAAATATGAATTATAGATTAGATTCATATTGTTTTATGACTTACCAATGAGATTTACGAATTTTTAATAGTGGATCAACATGAAAAATGGCTAAATATTGTTGTGTATTTACTGTATTCATGTTAGAACATCATCTATGGTGAGGAATCATATTTTAATGCCATGTTTAGCCTTTGGTTCATGATTTCATTAAGAGTTTCGATAAACCCGAATTGTTGTTTCCGTTCTGACCTGATTAGTTTTCGAAATAATTCTGTTTCTCATAGAATATAAATTAGAAAAAAATAAATAAAAATATCGTGATCTTCTACATATCCAGGGCTTGATTTTAACTTGTTATTTTGTTTGATTTGGATCTATTTTGAGAGAGAAACACTAGCTGTAACAGAGCATAATTTTTTAGCTATGATTACAAAGCTGTTTTGATCAATTATTTTGAAAGTTCGGAAAACCTATTCAAAGCAGATCAGATAAAAACATGAAAAATTTGTGATAGATCTAACATATAGAAGAAGATAATGTAAAAAGAATTTTGCAAAAAGAGTTACTATTAAATCCACGAAAAATCCTTAAGTTGGAATTTTTTTTATAGATTACATAAACTGGTCTGTCGTTTTTCTAAAACAATATGTGGTTGCAGAATTTTTATATTTTTCATATAAATGATTTTTGAGATCTGTTTCTTAGGTTGTTTTTTCAACATATTAAGGATACTCAGAAAAACGATGAAAGTTGAATATGTTTTTTGTGATTTCTGGTTGATTTTACAAAATTAAGCAAATAGAGGTCTGAATTTACCTCACTTGTTTAATCGTATGCCTACGTCTTTTTCAATTAACAATTTATGTTAAGTAATACATGAATCATAACTTGTGATATTTGATGCAGATAAACCGATTGTACAACAAGCCTAATGAGGCATAAAATTGGCAATGTCTAAGTGTACTTATGTCATGTGTAATTGCATAAAATTTTGTAATTGATATGTTTGCGATTGAATGTATGCACAAATTGATACATGATATGCTTATATGATAACATGATCTGAAAATACATAAGTGCATACATGAAGTGAATTGTGAATACTTGTCATGTTGAATTGTGCATACATAAATATGAATGATTAGTCTACCTTGACTGTGTAAATGTATAGTGATTGCATTACTTGTATAATTTTTATGGTACAGACTAATCAAAAGCATGCATAGAGTGTCATGAATATTATTGCATATGAATTCAGAATGTGGTTGCATGTTTGCATTGGCACGTTTAACAAGCGAGTTAATTAAAAAATCAAAGTAAAATTAATTATCTTGTGGCTTATTAAGAAAGTAAGCATGGTACTTAGAGGCTCTGTGGGGACATTGTTTTAGTATAAAAAGTTGCTTTGATCCCTATCCACAGAGTCGATGACGGAGGAACTACTATGACTTGTCTGCGGTGTGATAGGCAAGACTCATGAGGAAAAACTGATTTATCAGGTTGCAGGAGGTTGAAAACTCTCTCTAAATTTATATTTTCCTCTTCAGAGATAGTCACAGTTAGGGTGTCAAGCAGGTTAATAAGATACAATTGCTAGAATATACAAACGTGGGTCATACGTATGTATTGTACCTATAGACAGGTAATATTGGCAAGTGAAACAAAAATGTGAAATGCATGTAGATAGAACATTGCATGCATCATATAAGCAATAAAATGATAATTGAAGATAAGAACTTACTCATGCATGAAGGACTCACATCACTTAAATGGTAAGTTCATGCATTTTTGTAAATGTCCATGCATGTGCATAATTTTTTGCATTGTTGCAAATCTTAGAATGAATGAATGGATATGCATTAAGTTGACTTGCTATTTTGTTATTTAGCATGATTTTTATGTTTATTGCCTGCTAAGATATGTGTTGTAAGATTGATGTACGAGGTTGTGTTTGAATGTATTATGATATCGTACATTTATGCAAGTATGTTGTTGCCTACGCCAACTCGGATTGTCAGACCCCTTTCCTTGAACAATTTTTAGTTTCTGAGGAGGCCAAGTGATCCTATATTGTTCAATTGTTCTTGGACTTTGCTCGCTACCTGTCGAGGTGGTGTTTTGGTTCCTCTAGTTAGGAGGATTTTGGTCTTAGCTTTGACATTGTGTTTAGGGATGGTTTTGAATCAGAATAATTATAAATGATTTGAACTTTTATTTAATTCAATTCAATTTATATTGATGTACTCTGATTTCTACAATTTGATTAGTGAATGGTTTGGTATGACAATTGTGACAATCTCGATTTGTATGTTTCCGTTGAGTTTTAAAAAAAAAAATCAAAAGAAAATCAAGTTGTAAATCAAGGTCGTTACAATAACCATGATTCCATTAACACGCGAACATTGGTAAATTGCTTCCTTGAACAATCTCATGAAGAAAATCCGTCAATTTTGCAGGAATCATTGACATTCCAACTAATTGAACAGAAAAAGAAACCCATCAAAGCATAAACTCCATGCAGAAACAAAAACTAGCAAACAACCAAAAAACCATCCCCAAGCAACAAATGCACCTCATGAAACACAAATTAAACCCCACAGGATGACCCAAGACCCGCGATAATTACATCAAGAAATTACAGAAATCATCAGAACACAAAATCCTCAATGATTTCCCCAAAAAACAGAAAATTCAACCCCAAAACTCTAGAAAAAACCTCAGACTAGGCACATTGCCTAAAACCAAGAAAAATGAAGATAGTAATTGTAGGAAAAAACCAGAAAACAGGATGAGAAGAATACGAAGGCGAATATACCTCGCGGGGTCAAGAAACCCTAGAGAGAGAAAATCAGGGATGCAGATTAGGTCATGCTAGCGTTGATGGCGGGTGAGAGAGAGAGAGAGAGAGAGAGAGAGAGAGAGAGAGACAGAGAGAACCAGGAAGGAAAGAGATGAGAGAGGGACTCTGAATGACATGGGCTTTTTGGGGTCCCTACACCTTATTTTTTTAATAAGCTTTTTCATTCAAAACTGTACGAAAATGTACTAGTTAACGAAAGCGTTAAGGGTATGTTTTATGGCTTGTCGAACAAAATGAACAAAAAAACAAACAAAACAAAACAAAACACTGGTTTGGTTCGGTTTGTTCAGTAACAACTGTACCAAGTTCCACGTTTGATTGGACCGTAGTCCGATGCTGTGTTTCAAATATCAGTTGTTTGATGATAATGTGCGAACAATTTGAACAGTTATAGATAATGGATCGGATTACTTCATTTTGGATCGTATGACCTGATCCACACACTATTTTACATGTTTTAACAAGTTTATTATGGATTTTTGCCCCAAATATTGGTCTAGAATTGGATCCGAATACCATAACATAAAAAAGAAACATTTAAAATACAACATCATAACATAGAAAGAACCTATATACGTCTCAACTAGTAACATAATTCATTAAAGTATTAGAAAAACATGGTTGAATGAACCAATTTTATGGGGTGTTGAAACAATTCGTTGTCTTTTAAAATCTTGTGAATTCTAGAAATGATGCCTGTGACCTCAGCCCAAGATGGGTTCTCGTAGTGTTTACTCCTTGATCCCTATACCAAATTCGGCAGCTTGGGAGATGAGCAATTGAGCTTCTCTAGATGGACTTCACCAAACAGAGGGAAGTAGGAAAAAAATGATGCGATGAAAACTAGTGAAACCCCCAAACTAATGAACTATGAAGCAGATGGAGAAATCTGTACAAAACTTGCGAGTGGACGGTGCAAAACCATGCATCATCTCTGCAATCAACAGAATTCTGAGAAATTAGAATCAAAATATGCATATTGTTCTTTCCAAAGAAGAAATATAGGCAACAAAAGGACTAACCTATCTTGTTCCATGCATTGAGCTTCTGCTTCCAAATCTACCCATATGGGTGCATCGATTTCTTCCTATAAATGTTCAGAATAGCCAAATCATTCATCAATATCCATCATTTTCACAAACTTTAGGTGCCCATACAATCAATATAAGCCAAGTTTTATGCATAAACTTCATAAAACCCTTAAAATATCTAGAAAATCAAGAACCCATCAGAATGACCAAACATGCATAAACCAAATAAATTCTTCATAAAGCAAAAAAAATACATTACATAAAAATAGTAAAACAATCAAAATAATGCAAAACCCATAATCCTAAATCGGCAAAACTTTCAGGGTAGCTGATTGCAACATGGAAATGGTTACCCAAATAAGGAAACTTTAAAAAACAAGGTGGGTGTTACCAGAAATACCCAATGGTCATCATCTGGCTCAAGGCTTGCCCTCCATTAGTGGCGTGAGTGCAACGGAGTGCATTTCTTATGTTGGGGGCCAACTTTCTTTTGACGATGTGAGATAGAAGAAACAACGAAGAACAAGGAGAGCGTTCCTCGAGATCTTGGGGAAGAGAAGGGAAACCCCAGCATCGTCAACCGGCGTCGGAGACCCTTGCCGCCACCTCACCCCGAGCGACCGGCCTCACCTCCTGTTGGATCGTATTTCAGATCACATAGTTTCACAATCAACAACATGAATGAAATCAGAACATGTATAAACATGATATTCATGATAGACAGTCGATCAAAACATAAACAAGGAGCAAACATGTCAAGTTTCGCAATATACCAAAATCCAAACACATGCAAATGAACAAACAAATGCAAAGAACATAATATAAACAACAGAAACATGTTAATATTATGTAATAGGCTAAGGCGTACGAAAGTACTTCCCTTAGAAAAGCTTCTCCTCCACATACGGTGCAAATAAGGTCCAGTGTCCTTCCCCCAGGATACAATAGCCTCGACGATCAGGATCAGTGCACTTCGACGGATCGTCCTTCGAAGACAACTTCTCTGAACCGCTGTTGCAGAAAACCCCTTTAGGGATAACTCGGGAGAGAGAGAGCGAGAGCAGCAGGGAGAGAGAAAACGCAGGATCAGAGACTTCTTCTGAATTATGTATTTATAGCATATATGTAACCCCAACCCTAACCACGTTTTTATAACCCACAAACGATTACAAAAATGTGGAAGGGACCCGTTACAAAATCTGAGGAGAGTCGAGACCCGTTAACTGACACAAACTACGGGGAGTTGTGACCCATTATCATTTCTCATAACCCACTAATGAATTCAAATAATCACAGAAAATTGGAGCAAAAAGGTACATTGGTCTTGATTGGATATGGCCCTAAAGGGCCAATTACCTAAACCCGAACCCGAACCCGAGCTCGGCCTGACTCAGCTCGGCTCGACACAGCACGACACGACACGACGGGCAGGCACGCGCGCGCGCGTGTGTGTGGTAGTCATCCCACCCTCTTGTTCTTAGGAACAAGTGTAAGAGTTTCCATATAGGTTATAAAGCCTATAACTTTCTTGAAACTCTTTAATATGGGACTATTCCACATCATCAAGTCCAAACTTATTCCAAAAGGAAAAAGAGCCTACGTTTTCTTTATTTGAATTCTCTCACCTCCTCTTACACCCAACATTCTCCCACAAATTCAAAGAATGAAAATGGGAGGAAACCAAGATGCAAGATAAGATAATCTGCAGTAGAACATATCATGCTTTCAGTAATGGTACCTTCCAGTTTGAACCACTACCTTAGTTGACTAACATTACCCTCACAGGAACTAAGTGAACTGAAGTCTTGAACCTAAACCTTTGGTGTAAGAGTGTCCATTAGCAACAACACGATAAAGGTTCTGGTTGTAATCTTTAGGGGCGACGCGTTAAAGGTCATGCGCCTGAATCCTGTTTCATGAGTGACTTCAAGAATAACCAAATTCCTTAAACTGCGGCCATACAGTCACACTCACATAGGTGGGCTTCTCCAAAGATGCACTGCTAACATCTCGCGTAGAAGGCTTTGAACCCATTCAGAGTTTTAACTCTTCATTAACTTGCAACTATAACATCTTTTCAGAGTAAATAGGGGAACAAACACAGATACTTACTATCACATAAATAAGGCGCGATCCAGTTCACCCTACAACTTGTTATTACCACATTGAACCTACTTTGTGGGATCTCCACTCACATCCCCTCTCTGGATTTCAGGACTAATGACTTATCTAGTCCTTTTATTAATGGATTAGCTGTGTTCTCTTTGGATCCAACATAGTCCACAACAACCACTAACTGAGATACCAGTTCTCTCACAGATTTTATTCTGACTTGGATGTATCTTCTCTACTTTTGATTATATTTTGTACTTTTGATCTTTGCAATTGTGGCCATATTGTCACAATGCACAAATATGGAAGGAATTTGTTTGCTCATTAAAGGAAGTTCCTTTAAAAGTTCTTTTAACCATTCAACTTTCATTCTTGTGACATCTAAAGCACATAACTCAGCCTCAAAAGTAGACCGTGACAAGATGGTCTGCTTTACTGATCTCCAGGCGATTGCACCGCCACCCAAGGTAAATACATACCCTGTTACACTATAACTCTCAGAGTTCATGGCTATCCAGCTCGCATCACTATATCCCTCAAGTACGACAGGAAATCTCTTGTAATAAAAACTCAAGGAAATGGTTCCTTTCAGGTACGTAAGTATCTTGTCCAATGCCTTCCAATGAGTGCGATTTAGACAACTTGTGTATCTATTTAATTTTGTCACGGAGAACAAAATATCCGGTCTCGTGCAATTTGCAAGATACATCAATCTTCCAATAATATATGAATACCTTAATTGAGACACAGGGACACCAGTCATATTCTTGTAAAGAAGAGTAGAAGGGTCATATGGAGTTGCTATAGATCTCCCTTGGTTATAGCCAAATTTCTCAAATATTTTCTCAACATAATGAGATTGAGAAATAGCTATATCATCAGCTGAACGAGTCAACTTTAAGCCTAAGATCACATTTGTAAAACTCATATCCTTCATATCAAACTTACTACTAAGAAATGACTTCATCTCATTCACAATTTCTATACTGGAACCAAACAATAGAATATCATCTACATACAGACATAAAATAATACATGCATCATTTTTAACTTTGCAATAAACACATTTATCAGATTAATTGACAACAAAGCCAAATGATAAAATAACATTATCAAACTTCTCATGCCATTGTTTAGGGGCTTGTTTTAGTCCATATAATGACTTAATAAGTCTATAAACTTTATTTTCATTACCAGGAGTCACATAACCCTCAGGTTGATCCATATAGATCTCTTCTTCAAGATCGCCATACAAAAAGGCAGTCCTCACTTCCATTTGATGGATCGAGAGATCATAAATGGAAGCCAGTGCAATAAGCACCCTAATTGTGGTCATCCGAGTAACTGAAGAATAGGTGTCAAAATAATCTATTCCCTCCTTTTGTTTGAACCCCTTGGCAACCAGTCTCGCCTTGTATTTATCAATGGATCCATCTAGTTTCAACTTCTTCTTAAAGATCCATTTACACCCAATAATGAAACTACCACGAGGAAGGTCAACCACTTCCCAAGTGTCATTAGAGACAATGGAGTCCATTTCACTCTTTATGGCTTCTTTCTAATGCCTTATTTCTGGTAAAGCTATCACATCTCAGAAAGTGGGAGGATCATCCTCGATAAGGTAAGTGATAAAATCACTTCTCAAATCCTTAGTAATCCACAGTCTTTTGCTCCTTCTTGGTTCAGCCACTCCCTCAGACTCGATTGGTCTAAGGTGGGAACAAGATGGTTCAACCCCCATATCTGTCATCCTTTCCACATGTTCAGGAATGAAGCCAGAAGTTGAAGGTATATCTAAAGAAGAAAGATCCTGCGGTACACCAACTTTCATGAGAAATACATCTTCAAATAATATGCTTTTTGAAGCTCAACAATAGAGTTTACATCTATGCCAGATATCTCAGACTTAATTACTAAGAACTTGTAGGCATAGCTGTTCTCTACATAACCCAAAAAGACAACATCTACGG
Source organism: Nuphar pumila (assembly GCF_984573655.1). Taxonomy (NCBI): domain Eukaryota; kingdom Viridiplantae; phylum Streptophyta; class Magnoliopsida; order Nymphaeales; family Nymphaeaceae; genus Nuphar; species Nuphar pumila. Next base: position 25,899,912 of record NC_143256.1, on the reverse strand, counting down.
TTTTAGGACCCAGCTTCTTCCTGTTGTGATCTAGGACAAGTACCTTTGCAAGACACCCCCACACTTTAAGGTATTTTAAGCTAGATTTCCTATTTCTTCATAGTTCAAAAAGGCTATTATCCTTATGCTTCTGAGGAACTCTATTTAGAATATGGCAAGCCGTATTCAGAGCATCCCCCCATATATAGGTAGGTAATCCAAAACTCCCTAGTAGAGCATTTATCATGTTAGTTAGGGTTCTATTCTTCCTTTCAGCAATCCCATTAGATTGAGGAGAATATGGAGCGATAAACTCATGAATTATGCCAACAGATTTGCAATATTGTTAGAGGTATATTCTCTCCCTTTATCAGACCTCAATCTTTTAAGTTTTCTATCAGTTTATGTTTCGGCTTCATTCTTAAAAATACGAAACTTATCAAAAGCTTCATCTTTTGATTTTAGCAGATACACATAACAGTATTTAGTACCATTATCTGTAAAAGTGATAAAATACTTTTTATGATTTCTAGTTAGCACTCCATTAAACTCACAGATATCTGTGTGCACCAGATCCAATATTTCAGAATCTCTAACAATCGTATGGAATGGTTTTCTACATTGTTTTGCTTCCACACAAATTTCATATTTTTTAGTTTTATCTATGGAATGCTCAGGAATCATTTTCAAGTTCATCATGCGTTTCACAAAATTGAAATTCACATGACCTAATCTATTATGCCATAAGTCAGATGATTCTATGTTATAAGCAACATTAGATAATGAATTAAAAGAAACATCATTCTCTAATTTATTATTGCAAACATGTTCAACTCGAAGTTTAAACAAACCATCATCTAAATACCCTTTGCCAATAAAGGTTTCAGAATGTAAAATAACAACTTTATTACATTTAAAGTTAAATTCATAACCCTCTCTAACAAGACATGAACCACTTAAGATGTTCCTTCTAACTACAGGCACATGGTGCACTCTGTCTAGAGATAGAACTCATCCTGAAGGAAACTTCAGATCCACGCGCCTAATCCCTAACACCTTTGCAGCCGTTGAATTGCCCATAGTCACGGATCTGCCTGCAGCAACTTGGTATGAGGCAAAGACAGACTTATCAACACAAACGTGCACATTAGCCCTAGTGTCAACCAACCACTCAGTTGGCTCATAAACGTGATAGATTTGCGGGTTAATAGAAACATACCCAGTACTGGTCCCAACGACCTCAGTCACCATATTGACTTGAGGCGTTTCATCTATGGTTCCATGAGCCTTGGTCTTCTTGGAAGAACATTCCTTAGCCCAGTGCCTAACCTATCCACAGTTCTAGCAAAGTTTGTTCTTTGCCTTTTTTTGGATTTTGGTCTTAGTTTTAAATTGGTTTTAAATTGCAGATTTCGGTTTTTGTCCCTTGCCCTTAAAAGATCCAGTCATCATGTTCACTTTAGGTTGTTGAGTTGGCATGACAACCTGTTTCTGGCTCCTATGCTCTTCTTCAATGGCTATGGCTATCATAAGATCATCCAGGAAAATCTTCCCTCTACGGTGCTTGAGAAACATACCAAAGTCTACCCAAGACTTAGAAATTTTCTCCACGATGGTCATAACTTGAAACTACTCAGAAAGTTTCATATCAGCCTCAGCCGAACTATGGAGCAACAACAGAAACTCGTGTGCCTACTCAGTGACAGACTTGCCCTCTACCATCTGATATTTCAGAAACTTGGCAACAAAGTACTTCTCAAGACATTGGTCTTCGCTATTGTACTTTTTGTTAAGTTAATCCCATAAGGCTTTAGCAGTAGTAGATGAGAAACAATATACATTGAACAACGTGTTGGACAAAGCCAATAATATGCAACCACGACATATACTGTCCTTCTCTTTTCACTTTACAGCCGCATTGACCGCAACAGGATCAGGGTCAGTTTCAGAAACGGAAGGGCAGTCGAGTTCCAGAACAGATAACAACCCTATTGTAGTGAACCAGATTTTCATGCGTTGTTGCCAACGCTTGAAATTCTGTCCGACAAATTTTTCTAGAATACCGGACATGTCTACTTTTGGTATAAAAGCAGAAGAAGTCTCCATGCTTACAATCTTCTCTAAGACTGTTGAATCATATTTTAGATCACACAGTTTCACAATCAACAACATGAACGAAATCAGAACATGTATAAACATGATATTCATGATAGACAATCGATCAAAACATAAACAAGGAGCAAACATATCGAGTTTCGCAATATACCAAAATCCAGACATATGCAAATGAACAAACAGATGCAAAGAATATAATATAAACAATAGAAACATGTTAATATTATGTAATAGGCTAAGGCGTACGAAAGTACTTCCCTTAGAAAAGATTCGCCTCCACATACGGTGCAAATAGGGTCCAACACCCTTCCCCCAGGATACAATAGCCTCGACGATCAAGATCGGTGCACTCCGACAGATCGTCCTTCGAAGACAACCTCTCTGAACTGCTGTTGCAGAAAACCCTTTTAGGGATAACTCAGGAGAGAGAGAGTGAGAGCAGCAGGGAGAGAGAAAATGCAGGATCAGAGACTTCCTCTGAATTCTGTATTTACAACATATATGTAACCCTAGCCCTAACCACGTTTTTATAACCCACCAATGGTTACAAAAATGTGGAAGGGACCCGTTACAAAATCCGAGGAGAGTCGAGACCCGTTAACGAACATGAACTACGAGGAGTCATGACCCGTTATCATTTCTCATAACCCATTAATGAATCCAAATAATCACAGAAAATTAGAACAAAAAGGTACATTGGTCTTGATTGAACCCGAGCCCGAGCCAGCATGACGAGCGAGCGCGCATGCGCGTGTGCGTGCACGTGTACACGCACGTGTGTGGTAGTCATCCCACCCTCTTGTTCTTAGGAACAAGTGTAAAAGTTTCCATATAGGTTATAAAGCCTATAATTTTCTTGAAACTCTTCAATATGGGACTATTCCACATCATCAAGTCCAAACTTATTCCAAAAGGAAAAAGAGCCCACGTTTTCTTCATTTGAATTCTCTCACCTCCTCTTCTTACACCCAACACCTCCTCCCTTCGCCATACAGGAGAGAGAGTCAAGCAGAAAGAGGGATGCAGCCATCGAGGCATTCATTTTTTTTTTTAACTTTGTTCCTCTCATCCCCATTCTTTTTTAATATCATGAATGCGGCTGATGACGTTCCTTGCGTCCGCCACATCTCACATTTTTTGTTAAAAAAATGTGTGATTTTTAGGCTTTTTTGTCATGTCCGATGGGCGGGACGTGCCATCAAACATTCCTTAAATGCCCCATGGCGTTCATCCGAGTAAGGTAATGGTGGGCCACAATTTTCGTATGAGCAGAAGGCTCATGTTCAGCATGATCTGATCTGCTTTTCTTACGTGACCCACCTCTAAAAACTATGAATACACACCCGTGTGCTAGTGGGGTTTGATCGGGCAACCCTGCGGTGGTTAGTTGATTCATGTGTGAAGAAACGTGTAAAGCGCAAGCAGAAGCGAGTGTTTAAGAAATGCATGTATAGGTGAAACATGAAATGTTCAGTAAGTGTAAAGGAAAGCAACTAAGACACGACAACAATTTAAAATGTAAGTTTTGCTGAAAACGAATTTTAAGTATTCTGTTAAAGTTTCTTTTGGCTCTCTCAAAAAAATATTCTGCTAAAGGGGCTCCGCTTGTGTTGGGACGTTGAAGGTTCAAAACCTAATGGTATAGTTGTATAACTGGTATGGTCTGCCTAACCCCAACTTGCCTTTAAAAAAAAAGAGTATCTAATATATAGAATTTCATTGTAAAAACATAAACTAACAAAATATAATTCTTTTAACATAATAAAAGCATTCGCAACATCAAGGAAATTAATTTTTTACACACAAAAAAAGCAAGCGTTTCATTTTGGGAAGCAAATATTTCATAAGATTTGTTAAGCATGAGAAAAATGCATAGTTTTGGGCTTCCGAAGCAAGCTTCCCAAAAGTTTTAAAAAGCTTCCGGTCACTATCGTTCAAGTAGTTGTATGGTTTAAGTAGTTGTGAATTGATTTCACTCATGCATATTAAACCCTATTTGTTGGTTAACAAACTAGAGGAGTCAAATGAATCCTCTTATTAACCAACTGCTGAATACGTGTCTGTTGCACATTGAAAGAAAGTTGCCTACGAATTGTTCCCAGTGAATCACTAAAATACTACCCACAGTAGAAAGTTCAAGAGCCATTTTGGCATGCCTTCATCAGCCATTCTCCGGTGCACAAGTGTTACAATTGTATGAAAAAGGAGCAAAGAAAATCAAATGCAATGTGGAAAGCGAGAAGGACATCCAGATATCATGAAAATGACGATTAAACAGACAAAGAATATGTGTTTTTGATGCTTTTTAACATCTGGTGAACATTATTGCACCAGTCGTACCAGAATAAACGGAAACTGGTAGACTGCCAATGGCTCGTTACTTCATCTAAAACTTCCTATGCTGCTTCATCTTCTAAGGCAAAGCCATTAATGTGGTTGACCATAGGCCATACAGCATCATGGTCCATAGCTATTATATGCATTGACTGCATGATATATATATATATATATATATATATATATAGAGAGAGAGAGAGAGAGAGAGAGAGAGAGAGATCATCTCTTTTACAGGATGCTAGGCAAAGCCATTAATGTGGTTGACCATAGGCCATACAACATCATGGCCCATAGCTATATATGCATTGATTGCATGATATATATACATCTCTTGTACAGGATGCTAGGGTTAGGAGTTAGGAACCAAATGACATGGGTTATATTGCCAAAAATGGTTAGTAAGCATTGCTTTACTATTATACAAAGAAGTCTACCTACGAAAAGTAGATGCCATGATGTGGAAATTCATCTACCTCATGATAATAATCATACCCAAAAGACACGAGCCAATGTGGTCAAATGAAATAGCTTGATGGTTAGGTTGCGTTGTCATATATTTGAGGGGTCTCTGCAGGTTTATATCCTTGGAGTTATCCTAGATTGTTTTTTTTCTTCGACAGAGAAAGCTAGAGTTAGTCAGACCCCTACCAGTTATACAACCATACCATTGGGATTCGAACTTGCAACGTCCCAACTCAAGTTAACGTGCGCTAACTGCTCCTGCTAAACAAGTGGAGCCCCGTTGGTGGTTATCCTAGATTGTTGCCCATAAAAATTTAAAAAAAAAAGAGGCTCGAACCAAGTGCTACCAATCATTCCAACAAAAGTATAATCACATAATGTGTGACAGAACACAACATAAGCTCACTAACTGACATAGGCTAAATTTATGTTACTTTGGTCTATGACATCCAAAGCATGATGTATATTACTGGGTGATCAAATGAGATAGCTAGATGGTAACGTTGCACTATCATAACTGAGATGTCTTGGTTTTGAATCACATGGAAGTATCCCCAGCTTAAGAATTTTAAAAAAAAGTGCCTAACTAATTCTGCAACAGACTGAATACAATGACTCGAAGATAAAACTTCCCAACAAAAGGCCAAATGCTAGTGGTTTAATTGAGCCCGTCTAGATCAGCTTAAACGTACCTCGATTGATGAATATAGCCGCATAGACCTACCATGTGACCAAACTCGAGCATAGGGTTAACCAAGAAGACAGAATCTTGGGCTTGGAACCCTCTTAAGTCAGACTTGACAAGACCCACAGTGTCTAAAGCCAGCTTTTACCATAGGATTTAAGTGAAACTACGATGGATTCTTTTCCAGAAAATAGACTTCTAACCCAAATATTTCAAACTTTGTCGCTATAATTTAAAGGTTTATGGGGACTGGAAGAAATAAGCAGACCTTCATTTAACCTCCATTAAGTATCTGAACAATCTTTTTTTAATCCAACACAGATAGATATATATGGTTTCTTTTTACACTTTCAGGACTATATATATAATATTTAATACAGTCAACCTACAATTTAGTTGGAATCTCATGAGACAAGTTGTTTTGACTGAATTTAGCTTGTTTATGTGCTCAGCGTGCTTGATTTAATGAGAAACTATTCTTGAATTCTTTTTTTTAGTCAAGAAAAATCAGTGCATTTACAAGTGTCAATATTTGCATCACTACACCGGTTGCATTGGGGTAATTCAAAAGTTGGTTCCTATTAAAAACAGCATGTAGATCACATTTATGGGGTAATCTCAAAAAAAAAAAGAAGATTGCTGCAACTTTAACCCATATATATATATATATATATATATATATATATATATATATATATATATATATATATATATATATAGAGAGAGAGAGAGAGAGAGAGAGAGAGATGGGTGTAACACTGTTAATGTAGGAGTGCCCGCTGCTGATTGCACGCGGAGGCAGCAAGTTTTACAAAATACGGGCTTTTAGTATGCTGCTAGAAAGAAAGGATAAGGAGAGAAAAAAACAAATTAAGGATGGATTTGAGTCTGGATAATAATGCTCTTATGAAGCTGGAACGCCAATGAACTAGTTGTGGCACTGCTTATAAGTCTTCTACCACCTTAGAGCAATTAGCCGCATCCTATGGTTTTGCAATTTTCATTTATGTCAAAGACTCCACCAAAACAAGGTAGTTCTTCTCTCTTAGTCTTACAGATCCTGACAAGATGAAGATACAAAACCCAGGAAACTATGGGATATCTATATCAGCGTACAAATGCAAATATAACAAAAATTGGGATCTTCCAAAGTAAGTATACTACGTTAATTTAAGTAAAATTGGCCACATTGATAACTAAAGAGTCAATTGCCATGTCAATGTTGCAACGGGAAATGCAATCTCTTCATTATCACACTGTCACCTGTGACAAGGAATAATACAATATATCAGTGTCTGTTATGAGCTGATCTCTCTTTACTTAAAGAGGAGAAAAATTTGAACATACCAACTTCTCTTCAAGGATTATTCGTCAAGCTACTAAGCCACAACCAGTTTGTGACAGGTATTGAATAACCTTAATTGATATAATTATGACAGTGACGGACAAAAGTGTTGTTTTTAAAATTTTTAATATATATCTATACATATATACGGGGCTGGAGAAGCAAACAGTTGGGGTTTGGCAACCGACGGAGCAACTGATAATTTCAGAGCAAACACACGTACAACATTAGCCCTCTGGACTGCAACATAAACGGCAGTCAGCAGCTTAAGGTTATCATAACCAACCAGGACTTGCGTTGGTACTGATACAAACTCTGCAACATGCAAGACCTGTTGAGACCCATCTATTTAGTGAATAGATCTTTTGATAACTGCTGATTTATGGCATGCTTTGGAACTGCTCATTATCATTATTTCAGAGGATTCCCAAAGCATGTCCTTTGATTGTCTCAAGAATTATTTTCTATATTTGCTGAAAAGCAATAGTCTCTTGACAGTGTGCGTGTTTGTTTGCTGTAGAGCAGTGCGTGTGGTTCTGTTAGTAAGGAGTGCTTCTCCACTTTTGTGGGGCTGCTTCGTGTGGTTAGTTCTTCAGAACATTTGGTGAGATGTTTTCTCTTGTTACTTTTTGTTACACCTTTGTATGTTTGTAAGACTTATGCCTTTTGATCACTTTGTAAACTCTCTTTGAATATAGTGGAAGAGACTGATTTATCAGTCATTGTGGACGTACCTCAATTTGAGGAAACCACATAAATCTTTGTGTGCTTCTTTAATTTTCTCTCTCTCTCTCTCTCTCTCTATATATATATATATATATATATATATATATATATATATATATATTTGCTTCCATTGATTTTCACTTGTGAGAAAGCTTATTTTTCTCAACATCAGGTATCAAAGTTTGGTTAATCCAGTTTCGATTCATTATATTTTGTGTGTGAAAATTATGGAAAGCAACGTTGGGCATATGATTAGCTTAAATGACACAAATTGAATGACTTGAAAAACAAAAATGAAAGATCTTTTGATTTGTAAAGATTTGGATGGACCTATAGAGGGTGATAGCGGCAAACCATAAGAGATGAAAAATGACAAGTGAAAAAAGCTAGAGCAAAAAATTGTTGGTTGCATTCGACAATGGATTGATGATAGCGTTTTTCATCATGTTTCTACAGAAAATTCAGCACATGGTCTTTGGATCAAACTGAAGCGTCTTTATGATAGAAAGACGACAGTGAATAATGCTTTCCTATTTCGAAAGCTTGTGAATCTCAAATATAAAGAGGGTACTTCTATTGCAGAATATTTGAATAAGATTAAGAGCATTGTGAATCAGTTGGTCACCATGAAAATTACCTTTGATGATGAGTTGCAAGCCTTGTTACTTCTTAATTCACTTCTTGAAAGTTGAGAAACCTTGGTGGTCACAGTTAGTAACTCCACACCTGATGAAATGGTAACAATGAGCCAAGTTTCCAGCAGTCTATTGAATGAAGAGACAAGAAGAAAATCATCAGGTTCTTCTCACTCTGAGGCACTTGTGATGGAAAATCGAGGGAGAGGTAGGAGTAAGAGTAGGGCTCCGCACAATCGTGATAAATCTAGAGGCCGTTCAAGCTCAAGTTCAAAGAAAGACATCGAGTGTTATTATTGTCACAAGAAAGGGCACATGAAACAGAAGTGCAGAAAACTCAAGTTCAAAGAGAAGAACACAAAAAAAAATTCAAAGGAAAAGCAAAATGATACAGCTGCAGTTACAGATGGTGAACTAATGATTATCTGTGATGATACTAACATTAATTTGATTAGACAAGAGATAGATTAGGTAATTGATTCTGGAGCTTCATTTTATATTACCTCACGGGCTGATTTCTTTACTTCTTACTCTCAAGGTGATTTCGAGAATGTTCGAATGAAAAATGAAGATGTGTAAAGAATTATCGATATAGGTGGCATTTGCTTGGAAACAAATATTGATTGTAAATTGTTTCTTAAAGATATGGGGCATGTACTAGATATTCGACTAAATTTAATCTCTACTGGAAAGCTGGATGATGAAGGCTACAACAACAATTTCAGTGATGGAAGGTGGAAGCTATCCAAAGGTTCTCTAGTATTAGCAAAAAGAAAGAAGACTTGTTCTCTTTACACTGTAAGCAAAGATTTGCAAGGGTGTTGTAAATGCTGTGGAGAATGACTCATCAACCGATTTATGGTATAGAAGGCTTGAGCATATAAGTGAGAAAAAATTGCAAGTTTTGTTCAAGAAAGAGCTTCTAGCGGAGATAAAAGGTACATCTTTGAAAACATGTGTTCATTGTTTTCATGGTAAACAAAATAGAGTATCATTTCGTAGAAACATTGCATCTAGAAAATCTCATGTTCTAGATTTGGTACATTCTGATGTATGTGATCCTTTAAAGGTTAAGACACTTGGTGATGCACTATATTTTGTTATTTTTATTGATGACCACTCTAAGAAAGTTTGGGCTTATACACTGAAAACTAAAGATCAAGTTCTAGATGTATTTAAGTATTTTCAAGCCATGGTTGAAAGAGAAACTGGTAGACAGTTGAAATGTGTTCGATCGGATAATGGTGGTGAATACATTGGGCCATTTGATTAGTATTGCACCAATCATGACATCAGATATGAAAAGACAGTAAAAAAGATACTTAAACAGAATGGGGTTGCAGAGAGAATGAATCACACCATTCTTGAAAGAGTCAGATGTTTGCTGTCACATTCTAAATTGCCAAGATCTTTTTAGGTAAGGCAATGAGGACAACAGTCGATCTTATCAATTTGTCTCCTTCTATTCCGTTGAATGACAATGTTTCAGAGAAAGTTAGGACAGAGAAGGAAGTCACCTATGATCACTTGAGAGTATTCGGTTGTAGAGCTTTTGTTCATATTCCAAAGGATGAGAGGTCCAAGCTTGATCCTAAAGCAAAGTAGTGCATATTTCTTGGTTATGGGCATGAAGAATTTGGTTACAGATTGTATGATCTAATTGATAAAAAGGTTGCCAGAAGCCAATATATTATTTTCTTGGAAGATCAGACTATTGAAGACATTGACAAGCTTGAGACAACTGAGTCTAGCACTGGAGATCTTGTTGACTTAGATCCTCTTGATTCACATGTTGTTCAGGATATCATTGAGGAGATGCAAACATCTCATGATAATGTAGATGAAGGAAATGTTGAGCCAGAGATTGAGGGGGAGCAATCACCCCAAGAGCCACCTCTACAGTCACTGTTAAGAAGATCTACCAGAGAGAAACATCCGTCTAGAAAATACTCTTCACATGAGTATGTGATGATAACATATTAAGGAGAGCCAGAAACTTATCAAGAAACTTTGGAGCATAAAAATAAAACTGAGTGGTTTAAGGCAATGAAAGAGAAAATAAAATCATTGTATGAGAATCACATCTATGATTTGGTGAAGCCACCTAAAGGAAAGAAGATTTTGAAAAACAAATGAGTCTTCAGACAAAAAAATGATGGGAACAACTCTCAACCTAAATTCAAGGCACAACTTGTTGTGAAAGGATTAGTCAGAAGAAGGGAGTTGATTTTGATGAGATCTTCTCACCAGTTGTGAAGATGTCCTTCATCCTAACTGTATTTGGCATAGCTGCAAGTATGAATTTAGAAGTTGAGCAGCTTGATGTGAAGACCACGTTTTTGCATGGTGACTTAGAAGAAGAAATTTATATGGAAAAACCTGAGGGTTTTATTGAGAAGGGTAAGGATCAATTGGTTTGCAAACTGAAGAAGAGCTTGTATGGATTGAAGCAAGCACCGAGACAGTGGTACAAAAATTTTGATTCTTTCATGACTGAGCATGGGTATTAAAGAACCACCACAGATCATTGTGTGTTTGTGAAGAATTTTTCAAATGATAATTTTACTATTCTCTTGCTTTACGTTGATGATATGCTAATTGTAGGTCAAGACACAAGCAAGATTAGCAAGCTGAAGTTAGAGTTGAATAAGTTCTTTGTCATGAAGGACTTAGGTGCAGCAAGAAAAATTCTTGGGATGATAATCGTTTGTGACAGATCACATGGGCTGATCTGGTTATCACAAGAGAATTATATTAAAAAGGTTCTTGAGAGGTTCAATATAGACCAAGCAAAGCCTGTCATTTGTCCTCTTGCATGCCATTTCAAACTTAGCTCAATACAATGTCCTACAAGTGACGAAGAAGAAGATAAGATGCAAAAAACTCTCTATGCTTCAGCAGTTGGTTCTTTGATGTATGTCATGATTTGTACTTGATCGGATATTGCTCATGCAGTTGGGGTTGTTAGTCGTTTTTTGTCAAATCCAGAAAAAGAATACTGGGCAGCAGTGAAATGGATTCTAAGGTATCTTCAGGGCACTTCAAAGATGAGTTTGTGTTTTGAAAAAAGAGAGTCTATTCTTGATGAGATCACAGATTCTGATATGGCTGGTGATGTCGATAGTAGGAAATCTACTTCTGGTTATTTGATTACTTTTGTAGGGGGGAGCAATTGCATGGCAATCGAGATTACAAAAATGTTTAGCTCTCTCTACTACAGAAGCTAAGTTCATTGCCATCACAAAAGCAAGCAAGGGACTATTATGGATGAAGAAATTCTTACAAGAGTTGGGATTAAAACAAGAAAAGTATGTTCTTCATTGTGATAGTCAGAGTGCAATCCACTTGAGTAAGAATTCCTCATTTCATTGAAGATCGAAACATATTGATGTTAGATACCATTGGATTCGTGATGTCTTGAATGATAAACTGTTACAATTTGAGAAAGTTCACATTCATGATAATACTTCAGATATGTTGACTAAGATATTGCCTAAGGACATGCATGAGAAGTGTCGACTCTTGGCAGAAATGATTGAAACCTCCACATAAGTTGAGAGGGAGAGAATTGTTGAGTTTCCTTCCTTTGTGAGACCTATCTATTTAGTGAATAGATCTTTTGATAACTGCTGATTTATGGCATGCTTTGGAACTGTTCATTATCATTATTTCATAAGATTCTCAAAGCATGTCCTTTGATTATCTTAAGGACTATTTTCTATATTTGCTGAAAAACAATAGTCTTTTGATAGTGTGCGTGTTTGTTTGCTCTAGGGCAGTGCGTGTGGTTCTGCTAGCAATGAGTGCTTTTTCACTTCTTTTTGGCTGCTTCTTGTGGTTAGTTCTTTAAAATATTTGGTGAGATCGTTCTTCTTGTTACTTTTCGTTACACCTTTGTATGTTTGTAAGGCTTATGCATTTTGATCACTTTATAAACTCTCTTTATAGATAGTGAAAGAGACTGATTTATCAATCGTCATGAACGTACTTCAGTTTAAAGGAACCACACTTAAATCTTTATGTGCTTCTTTAATTTTTTATTGTTATATATATATATATATATATATTTTGCTTTCATTGATTTGAGAGAAAGCTTGTTTTTCTCAACAAAGACCATGATCACACAATACCAGCCTCTCCCTCTCACTCACATACACACGCAAACAAGCTTATCATAGCTAAAGGAGAAATGAAACTTTTTGTGGAAGTGAGAAAAGATCTACCATAAGAAAGTGTAACAACAACCAAGGAGGAAGAACAATTAAACGAATGAAACACATGTTATTAAGACAATAACATGAGAGCAGCAGGAGAACAAGTAAATACTCTTAAAAGGCCTGCCATCTCTCTCTCTCTCTCTGCAGTCGAACCAAGAACAGCATCAAAGACACACTCACCCCAGTCACACACTCATTTACGGAAACAAAAGCATCACAAAAGGATAATATTTATTTACAGTTCTGTAAGTCTACACCTCTCTCTCTCACTCACTCACACACAGATTCATACATACATACACACATGGAACCAACAGTTGAAAGGGTAGAACCCTCATCCACCACCACCTCCAAACAAACACGATCCCACCCAAAACCTCCTCCCAACATGAAAACCGAAACCAAAACCACCCCCACCCATCTACCACAAAACATCACCACCGAGAAGAGATCATCCATGTTTCCCTTCTTCCCTACCTCCCTAAACTGAGCGCAGTGTTGACGTCGAGCCTCCATGCAAGCGACCCGCCGGCCACCCTCCACACGTCGGCCGGCACAGTCACCTTCCCACCGCTCCACTCCACCTTCACCCTACACGCCAACACCTTCCCTTCCTCTTCTTTCTCCGCCTTCCCCGACATCAACAGCACCACCACCCCTTCTCCAACACCACCTCCCACCATCTTCCGATACGCCTCGTTCGTCCACACCACCGCCCCGCCGGGAGCCGACACGAACCCAGGCATCCCGTCAGACTCCATTGCCCTCCTCGCCTCCTCCTCCGTGCCCGTTCCCAACCCCACCGCTCCGGCGCACGTTTCCGATACGCTCTTCACCGTCACGAACGATCCCACGAACCGAACCGGCCGAGCGAGAGCCACCGCCACCGCCGGAGGCGCCTGTCTGACATACGGTCCCAGCGTCAGGTCCGGCGTCTGAGACGCCACCGCTTCGGCCCTCCGTCGGCACCTCCTCCGGGCCCTAGAGAACCTCTCCTGGTCGATGGGAAACGCCGTTACGCCACCCGGAAGCGCCAGGTAGAGGCCGGAGGCGGCCGGTTTCGGCGCGATCGGCCTGAACCGGGACATGATACTGTCCACCTTCGGTCCGTACCGGTCGATGCAGCACCCGCCGCGTTCCCTTTGCTCCATCCCTCCTCCAAAACCCTAACCCTAACGCACCAACTCCGCCCCCCTTCATTTTGTAACCGATCTCGCAGTGCGAGTCCGTACGTGTCCAGTCGCTCTAACTGCTGACACGTGGTAAATCCCATGTGAGAGTCGCCGTACATAAGATCCTCCTGATTGGACGGCACGTGGCTCTGATCAGAAGAGTACGGAAAACAGCTGGCCTCCGATTGGTGGGAAGCTCTTGGCCAATGGGAGGACGCGTAGTGGCAGGGCCTACGATCGCTTTTGCGGGACAGGTGGCCTCATCGAGGCGGTTCGTGGCCGTAGCATTATGGGACGCGTGGACCAATGAGACGCTAGTGAACCCCGGGTTTAGTGCTATCTTAGCCGTAAACGTGGCGAGAGATCGTGGCTTCGTGCGAAGAGAGATCTTGGCCGGATTCTTACCGTACGCTTTTATTTTAGGGGCCAGGGGTACCTCAGGTGATATCTGTCTTTTTTCAAAATCACGTCCGTGTCCCTAGATCTCTCGAAATGACATATATGTTCCAGTGGGGGCTGAACCATTTACTCGTTCAGCTCGAGATGGACCATTCAACTGACCAACATTGGGCTAGACCCACTTGGCTCATTGTACCTTGCTGGGCCTTGGAGCGTAATTGACCTGGTTTGGCTAGGACTTTATGCCGGGTCCTTCCAAATCTCTTGTATGTTGGTCCAACCCTTACCTGTTAGTTCCATTGATGCCGGTTTTCGAGTCAAAGTTTGCGGGCCAAGCTGAGCCTGCCTTGTATCCAGCTCAACCAAGTACCCAAAGTTGCCAAAATGAATTGCTAAAAATGCATTTTTTCATGAACTTGTTAGTTTCTTTATAAAAGTATTTATTTATAGTTCATAACTATCATCATCATCATCAAGCCTTATCCCCACCTCAGTAACAAATATCACAAGAAAATGCTTGAAAGTTTAAAACAGTAATTTCTTGAAAGATTTTCAAACCATGACAAATATCGCAATATTTACCGTTTTAGCAGATATTTATCATGAGATTTTTATTTTTAAATGTGTTTTATTTATATTTTCTTATAAAAAATATTTTTATATTTTTATTTATTTTTTATTGCCAAAATTTTGCCAAAAAATGTGAGATTTATGAAAAATTTCAAAATCTCCCGAGTTTTTTTACTCCAGAGGTTTTGCCGTTTTAAACTTGTCACTATGATCCCCACTACATGGGTTGTCTTTTCGAGTCCTATTTTCTTCATTTCTGTCTATTTAGAACAACATAAACATGTAAAGAACAACAATATTTTAAAAACATCACAATTTTATCATGATATTTCAACTACTGTAATATTTTCAAAATAGCAACATTTTGGAAATGGCATTTTTATGACAATTTTAATATGGTAATAAATTTTTATTATTTTAGTCTTTTTATCAATATATTTTGTACATTTTTATAATTATATATGTGAATATTTTTTTGAGGTTTATGCGATAACCAAGTAGATTATTTTCTCTATTGTGAGGTTGCCCTCCTTGAGACTTTTCCAACTAAGCTGGGGGTCGGGGTTATTGTGAAAAGAAGGAATATGGTTTTAAATACTGAGGGGGCTGATATTATACAAAGTGCATTGGGAAGCAATAATTGTCTATTTTTTTTCAATCTGTTTGTAGTGCAAAGCCAATTCACAGCAGTATTTCCATCTTCATTCTTCTTCTTTTTTTCATTTCTTTTCAAGGGATAAAGACACCCTCTTTATTATACTCAACCCCTTAATCAATTAGCCAAAATCATACTTACTATCACTGTCCTTGGCCTTAAGGATTAGAGACCTAGCCACACTGACTCTGCGTGCCATACTTACTATCACTGTCCTCACAGCGTAAAACTCTGTGACCTTACCCGCAACTTAGACATCAACTATTAAAAATGACTATATATAATGTATTGTTGCCCCCCCCCCCCCCCCCACACACACACACACACACACTTTGCCCCGGTCCACTGCCATCCCTAATTGCAGACACCATTATCAGCTTGACCGTGGCTTAAACACATTTCTCTTGTCCTTTTTCCTTTGTCTTTTTTTTTCTTTTTCTAGCTAAGCCAATGGAAAAGCTGGTTTTCATTTGTTGCAATGGAGATAATCCAGTTGGCCTTACTATGCGAAAGGCCCATCGATAAAACTTTTGAGGTCCACCAGGCCCTTTGGTAATACTCTTAGTTTCGACCTTGCTGCATAGGATGCCCACTTTGGGTATTGAATTTGCAATGTCCTTAAACTTATTGGTTATTATTTAAACAATGTCATTTAGTAATATGAAATCGTACAAAAATAAACATTTGGAGCTATGGTACTTAAAACAATGATGCTGCCCAAATATGGATAATTGGTATTTGGTAATGTGCCAAATGCAAAATATTTTGAAAATATTACCCCCTCATCTAGTAGGGGCAACTTGTGAATGTCATCAAGTGGACGGGATGTCAGAAGTTTGAAACCCACAAGTGGCATTCTTTAATGCAAAGTCGAAGTTGGGTGTTGTACTCTAAGTGGGCAAGGGAGACCCCAAGCGTTTTACGAACTAGAGGTCAGCCAATGTGCAGTCAATAATGAGGGTTTTTTTTCCTTGGATTATCTAAAAAAATATATTTTAAAGATATTATGCTCTTATCACAATTTTAATACAATGAAGCTACTTTTCAAAATATTTTTATATTATTTATTTTTTATAGTTATGTATTTTCATTTTTTTTCTAACAATATAACTAAGGCTTAATGAGACCCTTGGTTGTCCTTTAGCGACTTCGTGCCTTTTAAAGTTTAGGTGATACGTGTGATTGCAACCTTGTACCGGGTACACTTTTCTGTAGGCCCCATCGCCACATGTCATCTGACACACAAATTTGAGGTCCTTGGAGGCTACTTGTTTTTTTTCTTGAATTTTAACTGCTTTGGCGAAACTTTTTTGTCGTTTAGCGACATCTTTTTTTTCTTTTGTTATTGTGCATTCGAGGGTATACCTATCTTCTTTCTTTTTCTTTCTCTATTGGCTTTGTGATTTTTAAGGTTTAGGTGATACAAAACCCCACATAGTTGTCCTCTAGCAACTTTGTATTTTTTTTAAGGTTTAGGTAATACGTGTGCTCGTTGCCTTGTATGAGGTACCCTTTCCTGTTCACAAATTTGGGGTCCTTGGATGATACCTGTTGTTGTTTTTTTCTTTTTCCTATGGGTGTTATGTTGACACCCGATACATGTGACAATTTCTTTATCTTTTTTTACAGAGGCTTTATTATAGTGTTGTACTATGTGTGTGTATCCACGTGAATGTTGAGAAGAAAGAGAGATAGTGATTGGAGGTGTTATATGAACACAATGATACACATGGCAGCTAGCTTCACTTGGTACATGTGGTAGCTTCTATCTTTTTTCTTTTTCTTTTGTAGAGGTTTTTTTTTATAAAAAAAACATCATGTGCTTTTTAAGGTTTAGGTGATACGTGTGCTCGTTGTTTGGATACTGAGAAAAATGAGAGATAGTAATTATGGGTGTTATGTTGATACCTAGTACATGTAGCAACTTCTTCTGTCTTTTTTTAAAGAGAATTTATTATGGTGTTATGGTATCTGGTGTGTATGTATCCACTTGGATGATGAGAAGAAAGAGATAGTGTTTGTGGTTGTTATGTTGACACTTGGTATATATGGCAATTTCACCTAATAAATGTGGTTGCTTCTTCTGTTTTCTTTCTTTTTCTTTTGTAGATGGTTCCTTTACAAAAAGAACGCCCCGCCAAAACTCAAAGAATGTTTTTTAAGCACAACAGAAAACTTTTTCAAAATAATTTGAAACTATCCCCAAGCTCGGGAGCGACACAGAATTAGAATCAAAACATTATAATTTGATTATCATAAAATAATTTCATTTATTTCAAAAATAAAATTTCAGAGTTTGCAAAAATAAAATAAAATAAAAGAGTATAATCCAGCCTATCCCAGTAGTCCCCGTATGCATCGACATCTGTATGCCTACTCTTGTGGAGCTAAAAAATATAAAAAAGTAGAGCCTAAGATACATTATATGCTAGTACAATTCTGCAGACCCTTACTAGGTCTCAAAATTGCAAACAACACAAGAGATAATGGTTATAGTTTAACCTTCATGACCTTTACATCATCTTATGATAATAATGTAAGCATATAAATCACATATATAATGCATACATACCTTTATGCGTACATAAGCAAACTATTTATGCACTCCATGTGTATATCAAGCATACAATGCATGCATACCCTTATGCGTACATAAGCCTACAATTTATGCATACCTTTGCGTAAATAAATATATAACTTATACATACCTTTATGCATAAATATACATACAACTTACACACACCTTTATGTGCACATGTAATTCAAATGTATAATCATATGTACCTGTATTTGCACATACAATTATGCGCATAAGTCATTCAAGCGTACACTTATGCTCACATGCAATTCATGTATATAGTAAAGCATCTATTTTATTTAAGCATGCAATCATACTCAACATACTTTATGCATACAATTATACAGGTATCTTATTTAATCATACGATTATGCTCACAAGCAGTTTATGTATACAATTATGCAGATATGTTATGACTTACATTATGTATGAATATTTTTCCTGTATTTAAATTAACTTTCTTTTGCATTACATGTCATGTTTGCAAGCATCTTACATTAGTTTTGTCCTGTTAGCCTAGGGCACCACACCCGATACTCTATAGGTACTCAGGTCTCCCAAGGAGTGTTCTTTCACACAAGTTGTATTTTTTACATTTTAACTCCTAGAGAACAAGAGACTTGCACCAGAGTATAAGACACATCATCACGTTGTTACTCAAACTGATACATCATAGCATACTACTAAGGCATCCACCATGTGTATCAAAGTAAAAAGTCTATAATGCCTCAAATTTTGAAACCCAAATTTTAAGATTTTTTTTAAAATCCTTTTACACGATTTTCAAGAAAATAACAGAAACTCTTTTTAATTACAGTTCAAGCATTGGACGGGTTACAATTTACAACACACACATATAAGACTAGAATAACTGAATCAAACCATCATTTGTATTAAAATGAATCAAACACTAGTCTCAAATTATAAGAGTTTATATGACTTAATGAAATAATCACATAATAAAATATATCAAGTCCTCTCAACAGCCTAAAGAAGTGTGACCCTCTTGGCACCACCCCGAGCCTCCCATCATTACCCCCAACTTACTCGTTACCTGAAATATTAAAAGTAGAGGCATTAGACTACAACCTCAGTAGGTTACACCAAAATACATGAACACAAATATATTTCAATCACCGGAATAAGCATTGGCATATTTTTAGATAGATATCTAAATCATGCAACACAATATATCAAAATAAACATAATTTACAATTACGTAATCAAACATACTTGCATTTATATTTTCAGAACAAGTATGCTACAATGCACCATGCCAAAGTAATAACAATTCATGCACAAACAAAAATAATGCAATGATTCCATTCTTGATATTTTGTTTTTCTTTTCCTATCTTGAAGGTATATTTTCAGGTTCCTAACTTCGATTCAACCAATCCAATAAGGTGTCTGTTATGCCATGTATTTTATTAGCCAGATTGATTAGAAGGATCTGCGAACTCCCACAAAGTTTCCATTGAAGCGATCCACGATTGAGAGAATCTCTAAGTAGTCTATACGAAATCGATTCCTACTCTGCAGAGATTCGACACATACCACCTGGGACACGAGGTAATTCAGCCCCGTACGACAAGAGATTGGAGACCAACAGAGACACCATGCTCTCCAAATGCAACAATGATCAACCGGTCGTGTGTACCACCACTCTCTCTAAAGTGGTCTCGGGTTTGAATGAGTTATAGGTGTTATTTAATTATTAAGCTCATCAATTAATTCTATGTGCTCTTAGCACACACACGAGCTCACTAGCCCAATCTCTACACGAGAAGATTTCATAATACAAGGTTGTTCTAACCCATTCAAACAGCTCATAGTTCACACTCCATCATGGGGTGATCTTGAGCACGGCCTCATCGAGGCAATTATGTGATTATGTGTATAGATGCTCAATCTTTTCATTCATTGGTGCACCACAGACACCCATTGGTTCCACTGAACTCGGGCTCACTTTTGAGCCACATACATGCTCATATCACACATCTTTATCATCATGCATATACCATATTATATGCCTACATATATACATAAAGGTTGTACACACATGCAATCATGATCATGCTTCAGTAAGCAAAATAATTTGTGTAACTAATTATTTTTCACTGATCATGTCTTATCATGCATAATGCTTATTAACATACTTGTCATATGAATGATTATCGATAAAGAATAATATGAAATGCATTCAGTATCCAAATTGCACTCCCTACTTGCATCTATATCGACGAAACTGCTTAATCTTGTAGGCCCGATATACGAATCCGATGCCAAAATGATTTAATCTTCGCATCAAAATTGAATTTTTATAAGAACTAACTAGTCCAGGGGCCTGATATGGTTCTTTACAATCATATCTATGTCTAATTCAATCTCTACAGATCTGAACCACCGTTTATTATAGGAAAAACCTCAAATCTATGTTGAAATTAGTATTTTTCTAAAAAACATTTGTTGATATTTGTGGGATTAAGATCTATATAAAATCATAATCTCATTAGGACTGAAATAAGTCTCAAATACAAATCTTAAATCCCAGAAATATGCCCATATATATAGATCCTAATCTACATGAATCAGATTAGAATCCCCTATCTCAATTCATCGAAATCAGTAGACACACAACTCCTTGGTTGAACTCTCTCTAATGGAGTTCCATCACCTCTCAACAACAATGGAGAAATAGAAAAACAACAGAAAAGGAAAGAGAGAGAAGTTGAAAAATAAGAAAGGCCAATAAGGGGCGGCGTGAGCTCCTCCTAGGCCCTTTTATAAATTTTTTCCTAAGTTTCAAAACCTTTCAAACCCTTCTCAAACTCCAATACTAACTTTCTAAAATTTGATTTTGAAAATTTGTCAATTATATCTTTTGTAATTCCTTGATTCTACTTTACTATCTTAATATATCTAAGTTCTAAACCTTACTTTATGTAAGTAAGTAATGTAACTATATAATATACATAATAGTGTATTATATCTTACCTCTTAAAGAGGTTCCATTTAAGAACATGGGGGCCCAAAAGCATGGGCCCTCTTGTCCTCTCTAACATACTAAAAACAAAATATAAAATTTTTAGGTTTCACTAACCTACTTAGCTGTTTTAGTAAGTTTTGACTTTTTCTTTTTACTTTTCTTTGAGATATTATTCCAACCAAGGGAGGCTCTCTAGGACATGACATCTCACCCTAGTCAGTCTCCTTTCTATTCTTCTAAAGTCTACACAAAGTTTTCTTATGGTTGACTTTTATATTTTAAGATTTTTTTCTTCTTTTCTATATTACCTAATTTCATTTTTAGAAACTTAGAAATAACATTCAACTAAAATTTAAACTAGGGTTTAACTTACCAAACTTTTAGAATTACACCTAATTGACATGCCATATAGGATGGGCCCACATAGGGGGACACCCTACCCTATGAACCTCTATAATTTATAAAATTTGTTTTAAATTTTATTTTTCATTCCATAAAATTCTTATTTAGTATTTTTCATAACTTTTGAAATTTAGATTTCAAATTGAACCAAAGCTAATTCTAATTTAATAAATTACATTGCATTTATATCAAATTAAACCTAAATTCATCCAAAATCATATTTGCTTTTATTTACACTAAATTTATCAATTATTTTATTATATTTTATCTTTTTCATAAATTTAATTTTAAATGCAAATTTCACTAAAATCAAACTTTATTATTTTCATAAAATATATTTTATAATTCAACTTAGACTAAATTATATTTTTATATTTCTTTCACATAAAAATTCTTATTAATATTATTTTATACATTAAAAATACACTAAAAAATCACAAGTGCTACAAAAAGCCTCACTCTGATACCAAATGTTAGAACCTGACCCTGAGAAGGGGCATATTCGATAATAAGGCTTTGGGCCTAGTAAAGTCTACCCCCGTGAGGACGGATTTTAGAAAATGAGCTCAGAATTGTCTAAAAGAAAAGAGTGTAAGGGAAAATGGAAGGGGGGCGACTGACCTGACACGATTCTCAAGAGAGAACATAAGGGGCCGTTGTCTGTACGGAAGGAGAGAGTCAATCAATCTTGTAGGCCTGTGTGAGATGGAAAGGGCATGTGGAGAGAGAATATCGATCTCTCAGGAGTTGAAAAAAAAGAACAAGAATAGAGATTTCACTCAATAAACTTTATTGATTCTAATCAAGATCAAAAGTACATATTTATATAACCCAATCAAGAAGTCTAAAGAAACTAAGAATTCTAAACCAAGAAAGCCAAGAGTTTTAATTCAAAAAAGTCAAGACACTCCAAATTAAAGAACTTCAAGAAACCAAAGATCTAGAAGTTGAATAAGGCTGAACGTCCCCAGGGTTGGCTGGTTGGGGCTCTTGGGGTTGGGTCTAGATCTAGCTTGTGTTAGATATGGGGTGGTTCGTAATAGGGTAGCCCGACTGAATATGAACCCCTGTCAGGCTGGTATTGTTGGGCAACCTCGAGGTTGCCTTTGCTAGTTAGGTCCGCTTTGGGGTCCTAAGCTCCTGCCCAACTAATCCAAGGGGACAAGATGCTTTGATTGGGTCACAACCCATTTAGATGCCAGCCTAACCTAGTCAAAACACACTAGGTTGGCACAACCAAGTCATTTTCTAATGAATTCTTAGTATTTTGACTAAGATCCACAAGTGAGGACCACCCTCCGAACAAGGTCCAACTTGACCCATGTGAACCGTAGCCTCACACAATTTGAGCCTGATTGCCGACCTAGTATAGGAAGTTCCTAGTGATCCATAGTTGACTTAGGTTGTTATATTGTTTGTAATTGGGTTTGGACCTAGAAGGTCCATAACTATGTCCAACCACTCTGAAGGTCAAATAGGAAGCACCCCCCTTCATGACCCTAGCTGGTTTGGAACCCAAACAAGATTTATGCTAGCCTGGAGACCTCCATCCGCTTTTGTTTGGTTTAAATTTCTTCATTCTCCAGTTCTAGATAAGGGCTCATTCAACAACTCTACACTATATCGGATTTGTTCAGATCCAAGCCTAAGGGATGTCAGTGGACTTGGGAAAAAATAGAGTCCTACCCCGCGTGGCCCCGTTTGGACCAGGGATGGAGGACATGAAATGGGGATAAAGGATAAAATCAAAATTCATGCGGGGATGGAGGCAGAGATGAACTTACACTTTCCTCCGCCCTACCCTGCTCCATCTCCAATCCCTTCAAGTATAATAACTAAAATACCTTTAGGGATGACAGTGGACCGGAGAGAAACGGGGCCCTGCCCCGCCTCACCCCGTTTGGATCGGGGATGGAGGACATGAAACGGGGATGGAGGTTAAAATCAAAACTCGTGCGAGAATGAAGCCGGGGATGGAAGGCAGAATTTTGAGACGGGTCGAGGGTGGAGACATTGTCTCCTGCCTCCACCCCGGTCTACTGCCATCCCTATCCAAGCCAAGTGTGTCCCTGATCTGTGCATTGATAGCCCAGTTATATCATAGTTCAAAGAAGAATGGCTAAGACTATGGCTAGAGTTCTCGGTTAGATCCATGTAAACCATCCAATAGGCTTTTCTGATTGTGGGATCCAAATTAAACTTGAATTAGGACCAAATTTCAATAATCAACTAGGCCAAGCTGAATTTGATAGATGATTGTTAGTGACGAAAATTGGTTCTCGGCCCCATATATTTTTCATATGGTATTATACGATTGAAAATGGGCCAGATTCAGAACATGTATGTTCAATTATTGTTGGATCCAGGTCCCGAATCAGGTAAACATATCTGATCAGATATGAGTTCATCTCGGGTCTTATCCAACTCATTTTTACATTAAAACTTATAATAACGATACCATTTTCACCATATTGAGTATAATCGAGATCAGACCCGATTGGGATTTTTTGCATGATATCTAAGTTGAATCCAGTTCCAAAACCTGACCCACATTTCAGATTTTGTTGGTTACATTGTTGGATCAAGCATGCATGACTATGGACCCATTGGATCCCTAATTTTCATCATGGCCAGCCACCTCAAATTTCCTTCTGCATGGGCATCATTAAATCAGATAAATATTTGAATGTTCCCTAATTGGATTTAGAGATGGACTTGAATTTCAAGGAAAGCAACTATCTGGTTCAGATCCAAATTGCTATTTGGATATACTTTTTACAAGTAATTGGATTCAGATATTGATTAGATCCCGATGCAAATGTTGACGCCGAAGTAATTTAAAATGAATTATGATCAGATAAGCCCCAACGGGTTTGGCCTAGTGGGATGGGGCAGGCAGGTGGTCTAGGTTCAAATCCCTGAGCACCCCATGTGCAAGCTGAAGCTTGGCAACTCCTTAGGGGCGAGGGTTAAGCCCTCAGAGTTTTACTTTATCAGGAGAGCAAAGGAGAGCGACCGTAAGCATGGTAGGCAGAGCTAACGTGACTAGGTCTCCAATCTTTAGATGGTTTTTTTTTATTATAAATTAAAAAAAAAGTTTAGATCAAATGTTCATTTTTCTTACCAAATCCCATTTTAGACGAGTTCATATTAGGTTTGATATCCAATCCAAAACCCCAACCATTGATAACCCTACAATCAACATCCACTAAAAAATGCATCTGATTTTATGGACTCATCTAAGGACCCAAACATGTCCAATCAAAGTCGATCCATTAAACGATGCCATCTCTGTCTGCCAGTTGACAGAAGGACATTACTGAAATTTTACCATCATTGTCATATGAAGACTATAGTGACAAATATCGCGAGATTTATGATAATACCGTGAGAAATTGCCTGAAAGATTAAAACAACAATTACTCGTGAGATTTTCAAAATGACTCAAGATTTATGAAAAAACAAAAATACCGTGATTTAAATGCAATATTTATGTTTTAAATGGCTATTTATCAGGAAAAAATCATGTTTTTTTTTATTTTTAAATAATTTGTATTGATATTTTCTTATAAAAACTATTTTTATATTTTTTAATTTATTTATTATTGTCAAGATTTTGCCCAAAAAAATACGACATTTATGAAAAAATTTCAAATTCTAGAGAGTTTTTGAAAAATGAGATTTTTGCAGTTTTTAACGTTTGTCATTATGCTCAAGACCGTTAGGCTGTCCTGCTCCTTTCAAAAAAAATTATGAAATTGTACTACCCTTGGTAATGAAAAAAAGGTGCTAGTCATCATGCACGTTAAGATTGATTTAAAGAAAGTTGTCCAATGCACATTGTGCACTAACTTTCATCCTCGTTTCATGTCTTTCATCCTCAAATGGGATGAGGAAAACCATAAGTCCATCTCCGCCTCCATCAATGGTAGGGTTTTGATATTAATCTTCATCTCTCTTTCATCCTCGTTTCATGTCCTCCATCTCCAGTCCAAACGGGTCGAGGCTTGAAAACCTAGCCTTTTGTTTCATTTTTTTTAAGAGAAAGCTGGGGTTTGGCAGACCCCCACCAGTTATACAACTAGGTACCGAGCTTGCAACATCCCAACACAAAGGAGACGTGCAGTAACTGCTCATACAAAACAAGAGGACCCCCCCCCCCCCCCACACACACCCACCATATGGAAATACCCTGTGGGAACAGTGATGAGAAGGCCATCCCATGTGTGAAAAAATACATATGTAAATCCAATCACAGATGACAGGGGTGGTGATAAGTATGGATTTACATTGCAAATGCATGGTCAACATTGAAAGAAACTCATGATGATGATGACTATGGGCTCAACAGAAAAATAGAGTTGGTATGTTTGTTTCACCTGCCGGTACCAAGATAGAAGGTTTCATATGTAATCTCTCATTTTCATGTATAAATTGGGTGAAACATATGAGGTCAAAAGTCAGGGTGACAAATATCATTGTATTTATACAAATCTCACCGTTTTTAATAAAATTTGAATATGATGATTTTAATTCTTCAATAAAAGAACATGATTACTTTAAGGGTAACCACCTAAAGACCATTAGAAATAAATTACTTAGAGTTGATCTCGATCTCTGACCTCCTAGGCTTTCATGCTTTTCTAGAACTCTCTAGCAATAATTTGATAAGTGGCATGGGAGGCAAGTTGACAGGACCCGATTAAGTAAGAGCTGTGAAACCATCAACATCCTGTCTAAAACAATGATAGGTTCTCCTAATTGCAGACCCATCGGAAATCCGGGTTGACTGTGGGGTATGGTCATGACCAACATCATCAACTACATTCAAGGTTATGAGTTTACTCATGAGTATTGCAGAGTCAACTAAAAAACATATGAGTTGATCTTTGATTTTAAAGTCATCTCTTAAGACACCCAAATATGGTTTTCTTGATGTTTTGGCTTCAGATTTGGGTTGTTAAGCTTGAGGCAGTCTAAAATGATTGTGTATAAACAAAAGTAACTGTATCTAGAAGAAAAGAAAAGAAAAGCGAAAAGGAGCAATGTGATCCTCTTCGCTAGGGTCCCCCCAAAGAACAATGAATAGGAGTGAGATGTCAAAGATCGCAAGGAGAGGAAGAAGATGGGCAACTGGGAGAGCCATCCGAGTCAGCAGTGTCTATTTCCAATAGGCCCACTATAACTTGATCCACACCATGTAGGGGCCTGCGCAAGAGAAGGGCGATGGCATACCTGGAGCAACCATGTCGATCAGCAAACAACCGGTAAGTGAAACTGAATCCGGTGGCTCTGAGACATTCGACTCCTTAGCCGGTCGCAACCCTCCAATGAGCGCAGGCACCTTCAGCAACGGTGAGCAGAATCCAATCCCAGCAATGGAAATCACGTATGATTTCCCTTTAGTTTTCTGCACAGAGGTCTCTCATCAACAACCCCTTTTATAGCATCAATCTTTATTAGGTAACAATTACATAATTGTTCCCTTCCAAATTCATGGGGCTTATCCGATAGGGACACCTTTATGAAAGTCCTTGATGTTAGTAACGTCCACATTACATGGGTGACTCCAACATTCTCCCACTTGTCCCAACGATAAACCCTCGACCGAATACCTTAGGGAAATCACTTGATGAATAGATTGACCTTTTAAATCTATTCTACAAATCCTTAGTTAAATCTCTAATCCTTATGAGATTAATAATAAACAACCATAATGAGAATCAAAACTGTATGTGATCATTTTATTTATATGCATATATCAAAAAGAGTTTAACAAGCTTATCCTCAATACATGTTTAAAATACAATCATGGTGCTAGCCCTTTAGTAAGAGGATTAACAATCATCTCTTCCTCTTCAACACACTTGGACATAAGTTCATTGAATGTCCATTCATCATTATTTGTATTGTAACTGATTTTAAAAGGTCCATACTCCAAAGGTAAGGATGTCAGAATTAAATGCACTAAAAATGAGTCAGAAATGGTCAGCTTCATATCATTTAGCTGAGATGATATGTTCCTCATTTTCAAAATGTGCTGACAAATATTGCCCACTCTAAAATATTTCATAGTTATGAGTTTCGATATTAGGGTACTAGCCCTAGCCTTACTGGAACTAACAAACTGTGCCTCAATGGCACTCAAGAATTCCTTCACTGTCCTGCATTGTGGGATAACACTGCGAATATTCTTAGTCACTTTAGATTGCAAATCTCACCATTTTTAATAAAATTTGAATATGATGATTTTAATTCTTCAATCAAAGAACATGATTACTTGAAGGGTGACCACCTAAAGACCATTAGAAATAAATTACTTAGAGTTGATCTCGATCTCTGACCTCCTAGGCTTTCATGCTTTTCTAGAACTCTCTAGCAATAATTTGATAAGTGGCATGGGAGGCAAGTTGACAGGACTTGATTGAGTAAGAGCTGTGAAACCATCAACATCCTGTCTAAAACAATGATAGGTTCTCCTAATTGCAGACCAATCGAAAATCCGGGTTGACTGTGGGGTATGGTCATGACCAACATCATCAACTACATTCAAGGTTATGAGTTTACTCATGAGTATTGCAGAGTCAACTAAAAACATATGAGTTGATCTTTGATCTTAAAGTCATCTCTTAAGACACCCAAATATGGTTTTTTTGATGTTTTGGCTTCAGATTTGGGTTGTTAAGCTTGAGGCAGTCTAAAATGATTGTGTATAAACAGAAGTAACTCTATCTAGAAGAAAAGAAAAGAAAAGCGAAAAGGAGCAATGTGATCCTCTTCGCTAGGGTCCCCCCAAAGAACAATGAATAGGAGTGAGATGTCAAAGATCGCAAGGAGAGGAAGAAGATGGGCAACTCGGAGAGCCATCCGAGTCAGCAGTGTCTATTTCCAATAGGCCTACTATAACTTGATCCACACCATGTAGGGGCCTGCGCAAGAGAAGGGCGATGGCATACCTGGAGCAACCATGTCGATCAGCAAACAACCGGTAAGTGAAACTGAATCCGGTGGCTCTGAGACATTCGACTCCTTAGCCGGTCGCAACCCTCCAATGAGCGCAGACACCTTCAGCAACGGTGAGCAGGATCCAATCCCAGCAATGGAAATCACGTATGATTTCCCTTTAGTTTTCTGCACAGAGGTCTCTCATCAACAACCCCTTTTATAGCATCAGTCTTTATTAGGTAACAATTACATAATTGTTCCCTTCCAAATTCATGGGGCTTATAAGTCCTTGATGTTAGTAACGTCCACATTACATGGGTGACTCCAACATTCTCCCACTTGTCCCAGCGATAAACCCTCGACCGAATACCTTATGGAAATCACTTGATGAATAGATGGACCTTTTAAATCTATTCTACAGATCCTTAGTTAAATCTCTAATCCTTATGAGATTAATAATAAACAACCATAATGAGAATCAAAACTGTATGTGATCATTTTATTTATATGCATATATAAAAAAGAGTTTAACAAGCTTATCCTCAATACATGTTTGAAATACAATCATGGTGCTAGCCCTTTAGTAAGAGGATTAACAATCATCTCTTCCTCTTCAACACACTTGGACATAAGTTCATTGAATGTCTATTCATCATTATGTGTATTGTAACTGATTTTGAAAGGTCCATACTCCAAAGGTAAGGATGCCAGAATTAAATGCACTAAAAATGAGTCAGAAATGGTCAGCTTCATATCATTTAGCTGAGATGATATGTTCCTCATTTTCAAAATGTGCTGACGAATATTGCCCACTCTAAAATATTTCATAGTTATGAGTTTCGATATTAGGGTACTAGCCCTAGCCTTACTGGAACTAACAAACTGTGCCTCAATGGCACTCAAGAATTCCTTCACTGTCCTGCATTGTGGGATAACACTGCGAATATTCTTAGTCACTTTAGATTGCAAATCTCACTGTTTTTAATAAAATTTGAATATGATGATTTTAATTCTTCAATCAAAGAACATGATTACTTGAAGGGTAACCACCTAAAGACCATTAGAAATAAATTACTTAGAGTTGATCTCGATCTCTGACCTCCTAGGCTTTCATGCTTTTCTAGAACTCTCTAGCAATAATTTGATAAGTGGCATGGGAGGCAAGTTGACAGGACTCGATTGAGTAAGAGTTGTGAAACCATCAACATCCTGTCTAAAACAATGATAGGTTCTCCTAATTGCAGACCCACCAGAAATCTTGGTTGACTGTGGGGTATGGTCATGACCAACATCATCAACTACATTCAAGGTTATGAGTTAACTCATGAGTATTGCAGAGTCAACTAAAAAACATATGAGTTGATCTTTGATCTTAAAGTCATCTCTTAAGACACCCAAATATGGTTTTCTTGATGTTTTGGCTTCAGATTTGGGTTGTTAAGCTTGAGGCAGTCTAAAATGATTGTGTATAAACAGAAGTAACTGTATCTAGAAGAAAAGAAAAGAAAAGCGAAAAGGAGCAATGTGATCCTCTTCGCTAGGGTCCCCCCAAAGAACAATGAATAGGAGTGAGATGTCAAAAATCGCAAGGAGAGGAAGAAGATGGGCAACTGGAAGAGCCATCCGAGTCAGCAGTGTCTATTTCCAATAGGCCCACTATAACTTGATCCACACCATGTAGGGGCCTGCGCAAGAGAAGGGCGATGGCATACCTGGAGCAACCATGTCGATCAGCAAACAACCGGTAAGTGAAACTGAATCCGGTGGCTCTGAGACATTCGACTCCTTAGCCGGTCGCAACCCTCCAATGAGCGCAGGCACCTTCAGCAACAGTGAGCAGGATCCAATCCCAGCAATGGAAATCACGTATGATTTCCCTTTAGTTTTCTGCACAGAGGTCTCTCATCAACAACCCCTTTTATAGCATCAGTCTTTATTAGGTAACAATTACATAATTGTTCCCTTCCAAATTCATGGGGCTTATCCGATAGGGACACCTTTATGAAAGTCCTTGATGTTAGTAACGTCCACATTACATGGGTGACTCCAACATTCTCCCACTTGTCCCAGCGATAAACCCTCGACCGAATACCTTATGGAAATCACTTGATGAATAGATTGACCTTTTAAATCTATTCTACAGATCCTTAGTTAAATCTCTAATCCTTATGAGATTAATAATAAACAACCATAATGAGAATCAAAACTGTATGTGATCATTTTATTTATATGCATATATCAAAAAGAGTTTAACAAGCTTATCCTCAATACATGTTTGAAATACAATCATGGTGCTAGCCCTTTAGTAAGAGGATTAACAATCATCTATTCCTCTTCAACACACTTGGACATAAGTTCATTGAATGTCCATTCATCATTATGTGTATTGTAGCTGATTTTGAAAGGTCCATACTCCAAAGGTAAGGATGCCAGAATTAAATGCACTAAAAATGAGTCAGAAATGGTCAGCTTCATATCATTTAGCTGAGATGATATGTTCCTCATTTTCAAAATGTGCTGACGAATATTGCCCACTCTAAAATATTTCATAGTTATGAGTTTCGATATTAGGGTACTAGCCCTAGCCTTACTGGAACTAACAAACTGTGCCTCAATGGCACTCAAGAATTCCTTCACTGTCTTGCATTGTGGGATAACACTGCGAATATTCTTAGTCACTTTAGATTGCAATCTCACTGTTTTTAATAAAATTTGAATATGATGATTTTAATTCTTCAATCAAAGAACATGATTACTTGAAGGGTAACCACCTAAAGACCATTAGAAATAAATTACTTAGAGTTGATCTCGATCTCTGACCTCCTAGGCTTTCATGCTTTTCTAGAACTCTCTAGCAATAATTTGATAAGTGGCATGGGAGGCAAGTTGACAAGACTCGATTGAGTAAGAGCTGTGAAACCATCAACATCCTGTCTAAAACAATGATAGGTTCTCCTAATTGCAGACCCACCAGAAATCTTGGTTGACTGTGGGGTATGGTCATGACCAACATCATCAACTACATTCAAGGTTATGAGTTAACTCATGAGTATTGGAGAGTCAACTCAAAAACATATGAGTTGATCTTTGATCTTAAAGTCATCTCTTAAGACACCCAAATATGGTTTTCTTGATGTTTTGGCTTCAGATTTGGGTTGTTAAGCTTGAGGCAGTCTAAAATGATTGTGTATAAACAGAAGTAACTGTATCTAGAAGAAAAGAAAAGAAAAGCGAAAAGGAGCAATGTGATCCTCTTCGCTAGGGTCCCCCCAAAGAACAATGAATAGGAGTGAGATGTCAAAAATCGCAAGGAGAGGAAGAAGATGGGCAACTGGGAGAGCCATCCGAGTCAACAATGTCTATTTCCAATGGGCCCACTATAACTTGATCCACACCATGTAGGGGCTTGCGCAAGAGAAGGGCGATGGCATACCTGGAGCAGCCATGTCGATTAGCAAACAACCGGTAAGTGAAACTGAATCCGGTGGCTCTGAGACATTCGACTCCTTAGCCGGTCGCAACCCTCCAATGAGCGCAGGCACCTTCAGCAACGGTGAGCAGGATCCAATCCCAGCAATGGAAATCACGTATGATTTTCCTTTAGTTTTCTGCACAGAGGTCTCTCATCAACAACCCCTTTTATAGCATCAGTCTTTATTAGGTAACAATTACATAATTGTTCCCTTCCAAATTCATGGGGCTTATCCGATAGGGACACCTTTATGAAAGTCCTTGATGTTAGTAACGTCCACATTACATGGGTGACTCCAACATTCTCTCACTTGTCCCAACGATAAACCCTCGACCGAATACCTTATGGAAATCACTTGATGAATAGATTGACCTTTTAAATCTATTCTACAGATCCTTAGTTAAATCTCTAATCCTTATGAGATTAATAATAAACAACCATAATGAGAATCAAAACTGTATGTGATCATTTTATTCATATGCATATATCAAAAAGAGTTTAACAAGTTTATCCTTAATACATGTTTGAAATACAATCATGGTGCTAGCCCTTTAGTAAGAGGATTAACAATCATCTCTTCCTCTTCAACACACTTGGACATAAGTTCATTGAATGTCTATTCATCATTATGTGTATTGTAACCGATTTTGAAATGTCCATACTCCAAAGGTAAGGATGTCAGAATTAAATGCACCAAAAATGAGTCAGAAATGGTCAGCTTCATATCATTTAGCTGAGATGATATGTTCCTCATTTTCAAAATGTGCTGACGAATATTGCCCCCTCTAAAATATTTCATAGTTATTAGTTTCGATATTAGGGTACTAGCCCTAGCCTTATTGGAACTAACAAACTGTGCCTCAATGGCACTCAAGAATTCTTTCACTGTCTTGCATTGTGGGATAACACTGCGAATATTCTTAGTCACTTTAGATTGCAAAAGTAACATGCTAAGTCTATTCGAGCGCTCCCACTTCTCAAAAGCACACTTTTTTTCAGCAGTGCTTTGATCTGTCAGGGCAGCAGGCCCATCCATTCTTAAGGCCAAATTTAGATCCATATACCCTAATATGAAAA
The DNA here is from genome assembly GCF_984573655.1 of Nuphar pumila. NCBI lineage: Eukaryota > Viridiplantae > Streptophyta > Magnoliopsida > Nymphaeales > Nymphaeaceae > Nuphar > Nuphar pumila. The sequence continues at coordinate 25,867,153 of NC_143256.1, read as the reverse complement.
TGACAGTTTCTTTTCAATCACTAAATTAGATCCATCAAGAAAAGGAATAAAACTTGAGCCATCTAGAATCACAGAACTAGAAAGTACATGACAAAAGATATGTATCAAAAGAAAGCATATACGAGACAAACCTAATAGAAAAAGTAATAAATAAAAAGCCTTGAATATGCTTATTTTTGGGCGAGTGTAGGGGGTCATTGGAGTCTTACTTTGGTAAGAGCTCCAACATGTGTAATCACTATGCCTATCGACCACAGTTGGTAAAACTAAGGCTCATGTGAAGCTAGACCATCAACACATGATACCTTTGGATACACATGTGTGATGTATCTCAACACATTTGCCTCTTTTTACCCTAACTAAATTCTAAATATGATAAAACTACCTTTGGGTCGTTTATCATTTCATGAATCTAAGTACAACATTAATATTGGCTAAAGCTCTATGATAGAACAAAAAATTTAACAACACACATGTATTCAGTTACTTTGGTAACATGAATTCAATAAGTCATCTAGCTATCCTTGATGCCAATATTATACATTCATTTATACATGCATAATTATAAATAAAATGTATGAACAATAACAAAAGTCAAGCTTAAATGGGTAAAACCCGGGTCCACAAGCAGGAACCGGTCTGAAATAGCCCCAAAACGGTTATCCAAGGGTCTAAACCAGTTCTGAACCTTATGAACATGTGTCAAGTATGAACAAAAGTTTATAAGCCCTATAATCGTATGCCAAAATCCATGTATCTTCTTATATTTATGAAAATAGGGTCTTAGTATCTCAAAACTGGTGAAAAACTGGAAAGAATCAGTAAAAAATGGCTTCAAATCGATCCCTGATCTGGTTCAGTTCAAATAGTGCCTGGACCCTTACTAGATTTGGGTCTGACCCGATTATAACCGGATATGGGTATGACCTGATACTAATCGGATCTGGGTCTGACCCGATATAAACCAGATCTGGGTCTGACCTGATACCTTCTGGATCTGGGTCTGACCCAGTTATAACTGGATCCAGGTCTGACCCAATACAATAATAATCCGGCTCAGACCTGGTCTTTTTGGACCAGACCTAGACCTGAAACCTTTATAGGACCGGGTCCGGTCTAGTTGAAATGGCTGACCCAATCCACCCAAAATGGGTTTGAATCAGGCCTGTAACTGGGTTATAATGCCGGACCCGATCCGGTTATCCAGCATAAAACATAAATCCTGATTTCTGGTTTATATTTTAGAAAAGGGGTTTCCCATCCGGCGACTGACGTCGCCGACCGACACCCCTCACAGAGCCCAACTGACGATGCTCCTCCGGCAAGGCATGCCACCTAACACAACCCCATGGCTAAAAAGGACAGTGCAGAAGGATGGTGCCCCGGATGTCATACATCGCCGGATGTCCCCTGACACTGGCAAATCAGCCGTCGAAGGCTGCTTGTTATTGACAATGCAACCACGACATCCATAGAATAAGATGATCAAGGCAACCCCCACTGCCCTATGATAGATGAAAAAAAAAGCGAAAAGAGGTTTTAAAAACCCTTTCCGGAGACTGGCGAAAGACACCGACGTTGAAACGCGGTGACTCCAACGATGGTTAATCACCCTGCAGCCTGATGGCCACAGGTAAAACTTGATCTTTATGCAGTTTTTTTTTACTCTATTTCCCCACAACGACAGTCGCCATCTACCGGCAGCACCATGTCGCCCCATGGTGACCTGTTGTCGACTACTAGCATCTGGTGCAGGCAAAACCTTTTTTGATTTGAGAGTTTCAGAAAACAGCCAGCACAATGCCTGACTTTCCCGAAACCGGCACGAGATGCCCGTCTGAATCCTTAATACAATGCCTACGTCTCCTTTCTTTAAGAAAACGACCCGGTTGAGATCGAGAAGAGGAGTGTCACTGTTCAGACGATGGTTCTGCCAAAAAAACACAAACAGGCCCACACAACGAAAGCGTGGCATAGGCCCATAACCCAATATAGGGGCCTGCGCAAGAGAAGAGCGATGGCATACCTGGAGCGGCCATGTCGATCAACAAACAATCGGTAAGTGAAACTGAATCCGGTGGCTCTGAGATATTTGACTCCTCGGCTGGTCACCACCCTCCAATGAGCGCAGACACCTTCAGCGACGGTGAGCAGGATCCAACCCCAGCAATGGAAATTTCCTTTAATTTTCTGTACAGAGGTCTCTCATCAACATACCCTTTTATAGCATCAGTCTTTCTTAGGTAATAGTTACGTAACTGTTCCCTTCCAAATTCGTGGGGCTTATCCAATAGGGACACCTTTATGGGAGTCCTTAATGTTGGTAACGTCCATATTACGTGGGTGACTCCAACACATCAAGGTTAGATATAATAGGTGCACAACATGGATGAGCTACGTCCTTGGGCATGCGAGGTGACATGTTAGCAACGAGCTTTGTACCATCATTAGACAAAGAGGAGGGCAGCGAGACCACTTAGCCCTTAGATGGCATGTGGAAAGAGGTAGTGCTCACATCACACTCAGCAACAGGGGCATGCGTCTCAAAAACATGCAACACAACCACCTTGAGATCGACAAGACTCAACCTGTCCTGCTCCTTATGAGCCATCACCAACGCAAGGGAGCACACAATGGTAGGGTGCCTGCCACTGTGCAAAAGTGCCAGATTAGATCCATCACCAAAGGACATTCTGACCAGAAGCAAAGCAACCAAACTGGCAACAGAATCATCAATCAACGATAATCTAGCTGCTGCCCTAGTGATGGATTGGGCTCTGGTGGAAGCGATTCAAAGCTGGTCGCAAGAAAAGAAGAAGAGATGGTTTGCAATGGCCCAACTGCAACAAAGGTGAGGGCTGAGATTGAGTCAGTGCTAGAGAGGGGCACAGAGAGGAGGGTTCTATGGGGAAAAGGTATGGTTGGGAGTGATGGGTACAAGCATAATAGGGCAAAGATGAGGTATAGTTGGGGAGAGAATGAGGTATAGATAAAATGAAGAGGGTTGGTTAGGCTGAGGAGGTGGCACAATTGAGTTGTAGGAGGGAGGCAATGCTGAAGTTGAGCGATAAGGGAGAGGCAAGGGTGAATTTGAAATAGGGAGAGTTGAAAGGGGAAGGGCACAAGAGGGCTTTCCTTCAAGTTCATGGCAGAAAGGGAGAGGGATCAAATCTAACCTTGATGATGATGTACACAGTGAATCAGAAACATGTTGATGGTGAAGGGCTGGGCATGATGGTATATGCTCACTGAAGACAAAACATCAGAAGTCGAGATGACAGGCTCGTGAGAACTACCCAGAGTAGAAGCAGAAGCAGAAGCACCAACGACCATCTTGCCAACCCTACGAAGGGAAATATTTTGGGTTCATTGAGACTCAAAGGTGATTGATACCTAAGAAATGACCTTAGACTTGACCACCAAAGACATGGAAGTTAGCGAGACTGTAGAGGTGGGGAGGAACATACAAACCTGAGCAAAATAAATAACAACCCTTGAATTAGTGTAGGCACTCAAATTTCTCAAGATGTCCAAAATACTAATATCTTTAGAAGAATTAAAATGTCGGTTAGAGTTTACAAAGAGGATAACAAGAAAAAACTTAGAGGATCCACTAAACGACTACCTCATTTTAGCAGTTCAACAGTGAACAATTATTTTAGTTTAATAGTCTGATAGTGGTCGACTATCTTAATTTAGCGGTCTGATCCTAGATGACCATCTCAATTTAGTGGTCTGACACTAGACGACTATCTCAGTTTAACCATCCAGCCAATCCAACATTTAGTCTATCCTCTTCAGTAGACGGTCAAACCTGTTTGTCGTCCATCTCCGAACAGACAAATTAGTTTAGCTATCCAATTAGTTTGAGCAAATGAAGCACATTTGCCTCATCTTCAACTACTTTTGCATAATTCTTAGAGAATATTTCTTCTAGATAAAACCTCATATCTTATCTAAGGTGAGCACGAATCCATTTGGGTCAGATCCAAACTTGAAAAGTCTTATGATCCAAATCCATTCCAAACACTTACAAATAGGGGTATGCCCCTATGATCAAAGGTGAAAAGGAAAGATGTCTGAACACAGTCACTGAGAAGAACAAACACAAGATCACCGACACCCGCCTCTTCGATCTTTCTCACTTGCGTGGAGGTTTTGCTAGAACAAGTGCAGAAAACCCTCACTTTCCTACGAAACTGTTGCTGAATGGACAAAAAAACTCTAAAAGCTTAAAACATACCCCAAGTCCGAAAAATGTGTGTTTCCTCCCTTTCTTTTATGTTATTTGTTTAGTTAATTTTATTGGTTTAAAACAGATACACATTTTTCTTATTCATTTGCATTATCCGTTGTGTAAGTTGCGCTACAAAATTAAAAGGCGTGCTCCAACTTTACCTTCTCTCCAGCAAAGCACGATTGAAGTTAGAATAATATCCTTATATCTTTTAAAAAATGAATTTATATGATTTAAAAGGTAAGTCTTAAAATTTTTTATCAATAGTTTTTTACGATCACCATGTGACACCATTTTTCTTTAAAATTTCATAGCTAGACCTATATTTTGATCTCTATTTTTTTCTGCTCTGTTGGACGACTAAACTAGGTTTAGCCGTTCATCTTATTTTTTTTGTTGGTTTATCCGTCCATCTTGTTTTTTCTCAAACTAGGCATTCCGAGGGCATGTCTGCATTCCTGCATTTTTACTATTATTAAAAATATTGTTATTTTATTTGATTTTTTTTTGCAGACTGGGCATTTCAAGGGCCTGGCATTCTTGCGTTTTTACTGCTCTTAAAAATATTGTTGTTTTGTTTAGACAAGTAAACTAGTTTAGCCGTTAATCTTCTTTTCTTTTTGTAGATTGGGCAATCTGAGGGCATGTCTGCTTTTCTACATTTTTCCTGCTTTCTATATTAGTTTTTGCTCTGTTAGACAACTAAATTAGGTTTATCCATCCATCCTACTTTTTCTGCAGACTTGGCCATCCGAGGGTCTGTGTATTGCCTGCTCGACATCTAATTTGCTGTCTCTGATAGGATTGGCACTCTAGCCAGACTTTGTTCCTAATAGGTTTGGCAGTCTAGCCAAACTTTATTGCTGATAGATTTGGTCGTTCGACTAGAATCTGCCTTTCTTCCCTTTTCAGTTTATGCAGATTGGTCATGCAGATCCTTTTCACGGACTTTACCGTCTTGACCGTGCGATATCACTGCAGACTTGGTCATTCAGGCCCTGCAAGTTTCCTGCAGATTGGACATCTAGGTCCTGCAAATCCTTTTTGCAGACTTGGTTGTCTTTACTGTGCGACCTCATTACGAACTTGGCCATCCAGACCCTAAACGTTTCTCGTAGAGTTGGCTGCCTAGGCCCTACAACCCTTCGCTCTTTGGTTGTCCAAGGCCTTTTTCTATTTTAGCCATCTCGCCTAGTTTGGTCGTCCTACTACGTTTGACCGTCCGAGACCCATTATCTCAAACCTTGATTTTATTTAGTTTCTTTTTATTTCGAATATGGACATTTTTGTATTAGTTTCATGCATCAACTTTATGTTTTAGGCTTTTCTCACAATTTTAGACACCTTTGCTGGAGAAAGTATATGATCACGTAGAAAATATGAAAATACAACCTCCAACAAGTTAGGGCATGTGTGAGACACTATTTGATTCTTATTGTGTGCTCCTTATTTTCTTCCTCTCTCCTAAGAAAATTTACCTTGTTTATGATGCAATCCTTGAGGAACCAAAGACTCACTTATCTTTGTTTATGTATAGTATGGCCAAATACAGAAACAACGATAGGAGGCTGATCAATTGATTTTCCTGAAGCCTGAAAGGAGAGGCCTTAGAATGTTTTGCCATCTAGAACCTACAGAACATCAGAGAGTTCAAACATATGATCAATCAGTTCATGGAGAGGTTCATATTTATAAACACCCCAAATTTTTCTCGTTCATTTCCAGACACCCCTCTACCATAGATGCCAAACCTGTAGGTCAGTGTAGGAGTCTAACCCTAGGTCTGTCCCCTTTTAGGTGTCATTTCAACCCCTCTGTCAGTAAAATTTCTATTTTTCCCCCTAGGTCACCTTAGATCCTTGTCAGTCAGAGTCGACCAAGCTCATTCTTAAGCTCAGAACAGTTAGAATGTTAGTCATTTCTAGCTCACGATGAGCAGATCATGTTCATTTCTGACCATTCCTGCCAAAATGGGTTCATTTCTTGAGAAATGAATGCATTTCTAACCTGAATCCCAGTCAATTATTCATGGGTCAGTCAAACCCAGTCGAATTTATTCCTTTGAGTCTAACCTGTGCTCACCAGAAGTTCAAGTAGCGCGGTTCTAGTTCAAATCCATTTTCCATAGTCTAGGAGTCCATTTTAGCCCATTTTAGCTCATTTCAGCTAAAATTGAGCTAAGTTCAGTTAGTTGAGCTAGTGTTTGAGCTTCAGTTTTAGTTCATCTCAGTATTACTGATCTTTGTTTCAGCTCAAACCTAGTTCTTGTTCGTAACTCACTTCACTATAGTGATCATTTCTCACCATTTCTCTAAGAAATGACGTCATTTGTTGTTCATTCAGTCTAAGAGTTTAGTTGAGTCAGTGTCTTGTCAGTTCATTTGAGTTCTGAAACTTTAGAACGCAGTTCATTCCAGTTAAAACCTCAGTTTTTAGTGTCACTCTTGGTCCTGTAGGGACAAAAACCATTTCTTGAATCATTTTATTCATTTTTATCAATTTTATGACTTTTTAAACTGGTATAACTGTCGATCGGGGTCCAGTACCTGAAATTCTTTTTCCAGGGTTTGCATTTCACATGACATTTCATGTCATATCTTATCATTTCTCATTATTTCATATCATTTCATTGCATTTCATGTCATTTTCGAGATCCAACACTCTGGTTTTTCTAAACATCTAATCCAGATTCGATTTTAACACCTTTCTCTTGAAAGCAATTTAAAAAACCTGGATTTTTAAATTGACATTTGCCATTTGTTAACCCCCAGGATCTTATATTCTTTTATTTCAAAATATTTTCTTTAAAAAATGATCTAGATTCATTTTAAAATTAATTTTTAACTGATCTCAGTTCTCAGATGAGACCCATCTAGGTGGTGTTGCTTCTGGATTCCTTCATTTCTCAAATTTCTCAAAATCTTAGAGTCCCAGTCAGATTAGGACTCTTTTTCAGAGTTTCAGTCGGACTAGGACTCTGCTTTTCAACTCCATTTTCACTTTTTTTCAACAAAAGTTGTCGAAATCTTTCATTTTGGTCAAAATTTTAGAGTTTTAGTCAGACTGGGACTCTGCCTCAGAGTTTTAGTCGGATCAGGACTTTATCTTTTACATTTATTTTTACTTATTTTCGAAGAAACCTTTCAAAACCTTTCATTTTGGCCAAAATTCTAGAGTTCTAGTTGGATTAGGACTCTGTCCCAGAGTTTCAGTCGGATTAGGACTTTATCCTGATGTTATCCTTTACTCCTGTTTCTCACTTATTTTTAAAAACCTTCTCATCTGGCTTTCAAAAAGACAAAAAACTTAGAGTTTTGGTTGAATCAAGACTCCTTCCCAGAGTCCCATTCGAATCAGGACTCTATCCTGATTTCATTTTCTTATTTCATTTTCACTTGTTTTCAAAAGTCCTTTTTAAAATCTTGTCATTTGCTTCTTAGAAAACCAAAAATTCTCAGAGTTCTAGTCGAATTAGGACTCTTCCCTAGAGTCCTAGTCAGATGAGGACTCTGAACCTGACTCCAATTTCTATCTTATTTTCACCTGTTTTCTAAAAACCCATTCATTTGTTTTCTAAGAAAACTCTAAATTTTAAGAGTTCTGGTTGAATTAGGACTCTGTCTCAAAGTCCCAGTTGGATCAGGACTCTAATTCTGATTTCAGTTTTTACCTTGTTTTCATCTATTTTGCAAAAAAAGCTTCTAAGACCTCCTTGTTTGTTCAAAATTTTAAGAGTTTTAGTCGAATTAGGACTCTGTCCCAGTTGGATCAGGACTCTAATTCTGATTTCAATTTTCATCTTGTTTTCACTTGTTTTCTTAAAAAGCTCTTAAAATCTTCTTGTCTATTTTCAGAAAAATCAAAATTTCAAGAGTTTCAGTCGAATTAGGACTCTGTCTTGGAGTCCTGATCGGATCAGAACTCTATTCTGACTTATGTTTTAACTCCCATTTTTACTTGTTTTTAAAACCTTTTTGCCTATTTTTTGAAAAAAAAATCTGATTTGTAGAGTTTTAGTCAACTTAGTACTCTATTTCAAGAGTTTCAGTTGAACTAGGACTCTGACCCTATCTTTATTTTTCAGCTCATTTTATCAAATTCTGAGAAAACCTTTTAAAATTCTTTTATTTATCTTTCAAAAATGCTAAAAAAACTAGAGTTTTAGTCCGATCAGAACTCTGTCCCAGAGACTTAATTTGATCAGGACTCCATCCTGATTATTATTTCTACCTCCATTCTCATTTTCTCCACTTTTTTTTCAAAAATTAGTTCATTTTATAGAGTCCCAGTTGATTCTGAACTCTATTTTAGAGTTTCGATTGAGTTAGGACTCTAACCCTGACTGCATTTTTTGAATTATTTTCACTAATTTTGAGAAAATCTTTCAAAAACTTCTTTGTTTGGCTTTCAAAAATTTAAATTTTAGAGTTTCAGTTGGTTTAGGACTCTAGTCTAGAGTTTCAGTTCGCTTAGGACTCTATTTTTAAAACCTCTGATTTTCATTCAGTGATTTTAACTCTATTTTAAAACCATTTTCAATCTTTGTTCAAACTTTTTCAAAACCCTGATGTGGGGCCCACGCAGTTGGCGCCATATCTGGAGGAGTCTCAATCCATTCAAAACTCTAATGGATTCAAAACTTTCAATTTCAAATCCAATTTCCTTTTAACCTCTTTTAAAATCTCTTATTTTCCAGTTTTTAAAATCGTTTTGAAAATCAAGTGGGGCCCACTCTTGGTGGCACCACATTTGAGTGTGTCAAAGTTAGATTAGGGTTAGCCAGTGTCCTAATTTGGTTAGGAGTTTGAAAAGGTCTAAATTGATTTTAAAACTTTATTTTACTTTAGTATTTTTAAAACATAATTTTAAATTTTAGATTTAAGCCTTTAAAAACCAAATGTGGGCCCACAATAGGTGGCGCCACATTTGGACTTTGTTTAGTCCAATTAGGATTCAATTAACTTAATTAGGATCTAATTAGAAGAGTTGAAAAGTCAACCCAATTAGCCAAAACCGCGCCCCCCCCCCCCCCCCCCCCTAATCAACTTAATTGAAGAATTTCAAAACAATTAGGATTTTTCCTAATTAATGCTAACTGGAGCCTATAAAAGGGGACCAAGGGGGTATACCCCTATGTGTTTTTTTCTCCTTCTCTCCCTCTAAAAACCATGGTGCTCTCCTCCTTCAAGCTCTTCTCCAGCTGCATCCCCAAGGTAAGTCATCTTCCCCTCTTTTTTTTGTGTTTTCTTTCTTTCTTTCTTTTTACTCTTTACCATTGTCACCCATTTACGAATGATCTTCTTATTTTTTTCATACAAACCTCATGATCCATGATTGAATAAGATCATCCACTGATCATCGAAGATGATTTACACATTTTTGACCTATTAAAAATGTTTAGATCATGTTTATTATGTTAAACGCTAAAAAAAGATCGAGATTCGACTGTTCAATGGTCGAATCCCTCTTTTAATGGCTAAATCAAATTTCAACCGTGATTTCCCTAATTTTTTTTGTTTATTTTATCATGTTAATGCTTATTTTACATGTTGAAGCATCAAAATATGATTCGTTGCATATTTTATTTTTTTTATGGTTTTTGCATATTTAAATTAGGTTTATTCATGTGCTTTTTGGATAATACACATTCTTGATTCAATCCTGTTATTTCATGATTAAGTTTTCATAAAAAAAAATATATTTTTTTGAGTTGGTTTACGGATTTGTCAGTGACTTCCCATCAAAAAATCAGATTGTTTTGGATTCTGGAACCCTATCAAAAAAAATAAAAAACCGAACCATGATTTTTAAACCGTGAAATCACTATTGGAATTTGGGAACAACTTGTAGAGGCAATATCTCTCTCGTCAAAGATCCGACTGATGATCCATTAGATGCAGTAGTTTTGTCTTGATGTCTAGTATTTACTGTAAAGTTTTCATATTTTTATGCATCTATTTACTATTTTTACTCTGTCAGAAAGTAGAATCGGTTTTTCAGAGCTTGATATACCTTGTTTAAATGCTAGATCAACTTGTGTCGATCGTATCTCCTTAACCTAAGATCCGATCGATGATTCATAAAAGGAAAAATCTTCCTATATGTATATGTTGTTCACATATTTTAGGGTTTTATTCAATTTTTGTATTAAAATAATGTCAAAAACATATTTTTTTATTCTATTTTAATTTTAGGGTTATCAGAACTATCCATATCAATTTTTGTTAATAATTTAGTTCATTTGATATATTATTTGATTAAATCATGAAAATAAGGTGCCCGCAGAGTCCCGATTCGAGTAAAACACTGGCAAAAATTACTATTTTTGTAATATTTTGATTCTTTTATAAAATGTTTCATGTTTTTAATGATTTAGCATGTTTATAATCATGTTAGGGTAGTTCATACCCGATTTGGCTTTCATTTGAATTCATTTGAGCCCTAAATCCAAAAAGCTTCAAGGCAACCTAGACTCCCTCGTCTTAAAAGGGTTAGCAAAAAGATGGCCTCCATGTACACTTTTCATTCTCCAAAAGGTCCAAGGTCATTCCAACTATACCAAGAAGGAGAACTCAAGGTATTAGACATAAAGGGCTCAAGCTGAAAGCCAAAAGAGAAAAGCCCATATGGGTCCTAAAGGAACACTTCCAAAAAAGGGCTATATAAAAAAATACAAGACAAATTCTCTTCCCACGAAGACTCAGCCTCGGATAGAAAAAGCTTCAAGGCAGCTTAGACTCCCTCGTCTTAAAAGGGTCAGCAAACCCAAAGAAGCAGAATGAGAACGGATACGGGGGAAATCCTAAGTGGACCATGAATAGAACATTCAACAAGTTTGAGCAATCTCAATCACAAATCATGGATTTACTGCTATTGAATGGCCTACTTAGGCTATCCGAAGTGTCTAACCCTCCTTAGATAAAAGGAAACAATTCGACTAAGCATTGCAAATATCACAAAGTTGTGGGGTATAACATCGAGGATTGCTCTAAGACCATATAGACAGTGAGAAACTACTTTTGAATGAGGAACAATTAGGGACCAGCAACAACGATCATACCATAGTGGTTCAGGCATGTAAAGAGAATGATAACTGATTTTTAGAGAACCGTATGAGGCAAGGGTCATTTGACAACACAATGATCTACATTCTACGAGCCCTTATATGTAGTAATTGTTCATGTTTGATGTCTCTGGTACTCCAAGTTTGTTAGAAGAGGAATTCCATGAGAAAATAAAAAAGCCAATAAAATAAATGTGATGTATTTGTATCCACCAGTCAGCAATCACGCCAAGATTCCTCTCTCGAAGTCTATTGCAGAAAAAGATGGCCTCCGTGTACACTTTTCATTCTCCAAAAGGTCCAAGGTCATTCCAACTATACCAAGAAGGAGAACTCAAGGTCTCAGACACAAAGGGCTCAAGCCAAAAGCCAAAAGAGAAAATCTCATATGGGTCCCAAAGGAACACTTCCAAAAAAGGGCTATATAAAAAAATACAAGACAAATTCTCTCCCCACGAAGACTCAGTCTGGGACAGAAAAAACTTCAAGGCAGCCTAGACTCCCTCGTCTTAAAAGGGTCAGCAAACTCAGAACAAGACTCCAACAAGATAGGGCAGAACTATAATGATCTAGAGGATGAAGAAATTTCAACATGAATCACCATATCAAAGCCCAAGTAAGTCTTCAAAACCTAGATTTTATAAATAGTTTTTAAAAATTGAAAAAACCAAAAAATTTCAAAAAAAAAAGTTAAAAAAAATACAAGAAAAACTAAAAAAAAAATCAAAAGATTTTTCTCTCAAGGTCCAAGCTACCCTCTTCGTTATAGGAGCATGTTATTCCTGTTGACGAGACTAAGAAAACTTTTATCAGACTATTTTTTAATGATAGCTTTCTAACAAAATTATGTGGGGGCAAGTCAAAGGATTCTGCTTCTATCTAGAACCCAGAGATAGGGTGTTACAAAGTCATCCAAAGTTCAAATTTCTTAGACAAAAAGGAACCTCTAGCTACCAAGCATCCAAACATCACATCCCAAACCTAGTTTGATCTCGTTTGACAAGACCCAAATAGTTTTGAAAGCCCAATTTACCGCTAGACACTAGCTCGATCTCGTTCGGTGAGACCTAAATGGTCTCTATATCCCAGTTGTCTTAGACACTGACCCAACCTCGTTCGACAAGACCACAAACAGTCTTAATGCCTCAATCATCCTTGAACTGATCCGATCTTGTTCAGCAAGACCCACAATGGTCTTGGTAGTCCAGTTCACATTGACTCTAACAGTTATAGAAAGAAGATAAAACTTCATCATGATGCAAGGCATATCATTGCATTAATCATTAAAAGTTTGGGATCTTCTCCAAAAATGGATCCAACTCTGGTATTTTCCTCAAGTGTATCCATGCACATGAGAGTCAATCACATAGGACATCCAATTCCTAGGAGAAGATAAGGAAGTGACACAGTGAAGCTAAGAGATTTTAATCCAATAATTCCAACTCATGAGTCTCTAAAGATGAATTATAGGGGCACAAGATTATATTATCATTGCATAAATGTAAAGCCTTTGAAAACTCACCTAGGTGACTAACTCTTAAGGAACAAAGTAAGGTGGTGAATACCTTTGATGCTCCTCTGCTTATAGGTCGGCCCTCAGAGAGACATTTTTTTCTATCTCAATAGGAAAACACTGAAAAAGCATGCAAAAAAAAGAGCAGTGCATTTAAGCTAATTGTAACGCCCCAGAATCCCAACTTGGAAAATCCTTTAGATTTTTAGAGTATTTTTTTTTTGAAATACTTTGCGCAAGTGGAGAAACCACAAGAGAAAAATAAGTGGAAACTCTGGGCAGGTTATAGAGTGAGCAACAAGAAGAAACATTTTATTTATCACATTTTACAAGATGATACAACATTTCTCTTTTTACAAAAACAACTTCCAAGATCTTCAATGTTCTAGAAGTGTGGGTTCAGTCCTCCGCCGCACATCGAGCTCCATCGCACCACGAGAAGCAAAACACCTGTATCCCCATAAAATGGAGTCAATACTCTTGCGAGTTGGTGAGATAAACCAATCACAATATACCAGTTGTGAAAATCGAAAGCAAAGCTATCATGCAACACGTAACATCATCATTCATTCACCATGATTTCATAGATATAACAATAAGCAAGTGTAGAGACAGTAAGCAAACTGAAAGCGGAGCCATAAGTGATAACAACTAGTAATAACATGCATCTAAAACATAAATCAATGCAATTAAGCGAATTATGCAAGTAAATGGTACAAAGTTATATGCATTGCTATGAGACAATTTGAAAACCCTTGACCTAAGTGAGTGATATCTTAACATTTCATAATCAGACATGTGCATAAGAGGAAGGGTATATGAAAACACGTATCTCATACATAAGTGAGCTCGACTCACGAGGTGGGGCCATCACCCACACAAAACTCGCCAAGGAGTCCCAACATTCATGAGGTCTCACAAGACCATTATAACCTCACCATATGCCTCGAGTCCCCTTGTACTCACGGGACGCATTTAGTGCCCAAAATGATTCATGTGTCCACAATAACAAATACGAAAGTATGCTAGCATTCATTTGTGCACTTGCTTTTGTGCTAGAGTGTACGACAATATACGTGCTATAAGGAACTTCATTGTAACACTACGACACATAAACACGTGATGATATGCTTAAATAAATAATTTGTGACGTACCAAGGAATGCGACAAGAATAACATCACACTTACATCAAGCGGAGTGTTATAATTTACATACACAATAAGCTTCTTATTCATGCAATAACCTTATATCATTTTGTTGCGCACTTGATACAGTGTCATTCACAAGCACTATGCATTCAGTTTCGCATAGGTGGAAATACAAGTAAGAGTGTGAAACTACACTACGTGCATTTTCTGGTTACCATTACTTTATACAAATATATATATTTTTGCCTTGGGAAATCACACACATCGTCCACGACGTGGCAAATCAATATCTATAGAATTTATCAGAGCCATTGGAAATCCGCGCCCTATGCTCACATGCAGCCCCAAACAGTTGTAGCCTTGAGGCCCGCTAATGAGGCTAGAAAGCGTGAAGAGTAGGTTCCCATGAGAGAGGAAAAAGCCTAGTGGGCTAAGCGCGAGTCTGGCCAGATCAAACCCGCTCACGAGCCACACGGTGCCATGGGGCACCACACACACACACAATAGGGCCCAATTTGGGCGACACTGCTGAACCCAAAAGGGGCAGCGGTCTTAGCTGCAATGCATCAACAATCAGCTTGCTGCAGGGGCCAAACTACCTGAACCAAGTGAGCTTGGTCCAGAGGATGACCACGATACAGGTCGCGGGCATAAAGGACAACCTAGGTCTGGACCAACTGGTCCAAACCCACGCTGGGCTTGCTCCGACCTAAGCAAGGTCTGTACCGGGTGTTCAGACCCAGGTGTGGCCCAACCACCACCGAAAGGGAGGGGTGCAGGCCCACTTGCCTGCACCCGGTTGCAGTCCACCTGCCGCAACTTAGTTGCAGCAGGCCCATGAACACTAGCCTTAGCCTGGCGAAATGCCCTTAACTGAACCCAGTTCGGCCAAGGTCCCCTGACGGATCTGGACTAGATTTGGTCCAGGCCATGTCAGGCCAAAAGGAACCAAATCCAAAGCCACCCGAATTGGAGGCGCTGCCGTGGGTCGTGCAAGACAAAAGGGAGAGAGTGGACCCGGTTGTGGTCGGTCTGGAGCCCCATCTGTTGGACACGTCCAATAGCTTGGACTGGTCCAACCGAACACACCATGGCAGCCCAGATTCATTGCCATAATAAGGCAGGACCATAGGCTACCATGGAACAACAAAAAGAAACAAAAATGAAAGGAAAACAAAGCAAAAATGCAAGAAATGAAAAAGATTTCCTCATGCTACCACAAGAACACACTTATACAACCACACGGTTTGCATCAAAATAACATAAAATGGTTGACGTGGTGCCATGTGTGAGTCAACATATTTGTGCATCAAAGGCAAGGTGAAGATAGCAATTTTTTTTTTGGAATAGAAACCACATCTAATCTGACCATTTCCCACTCATGGCAACACCTACCATGGGAGTATAGCCTTCATGGAGAAGTGCACAGTTTTTCTCAAAGAAAAGGGGAATCATGGGGAACAAGTTTCTCAAAAAAAATGATGGGGAACACATAAGAGCTTAGCTATACAAACCCACATGGAAAAATGCAAAATGGTAGCTCACCTCCGAAGGCTTCAAAACGTCAAAGAGGGCCTCCTCTTGCTTGGGCGTGTAGGGTGGAGTCCACGTAGTACTCGACCCTACTCACTAGCAAGGAGGAGTAGGGGAGCTCGGCAATGGGGATGGAGGAAGAGCCCCATGGTTTGGGGGAATGAGGAGAGAGGGGAGAGCAAGTGAGGAGAGAGAGAGAGAGAAGCCAAAATCGCCCAACCTTCTCTCTCCTCCTTTTCTCAAAAGGTATAAATGCTTTAGGGTTTCTAATGGGTGGTTAGGATTAGGCTGGAAAGGATGGAGGGCTGGGGTGAATCACACCCCCCCATAGCCTCCTCCCAACAAGCCAATCAAATTTCTCTTTTCAAAATTCAATAAAGAACTTTCAAAAACTCTATTCAAGAGGTTTCTAAAATGCCATTAAAGTTTTTGAAAATTACAAGGGGAGCCTCAAGGCTGCCGCCCCTTACAGTTAATGGAAGTGCGCCATTTTGGTTGCACTTGAGTTCTTTCAAAAATGCCATGGGCTGCCGCCCACTTGGCCAACCCATGGCTAGCATTCAAATAAGAAGATGGGTTTTTACACTCATGCCACCTTCTAGCTGGTCAACCCTTGACCAGCTGATCCACCAAGGCCACAAACGTCCTAAATGGGGGTCGACCAAGGGCTTGGGTCGCCCCGGTCAGACCTAACTCAAGGATAATTAATAAATAAAAGTAAAAATGCTTAATTAATTCTTTAATTAAAAATTAAATTACCCCGACATATTTTCATTTAAAAAATCCTAATTACCATTAAATTTTCAAAGCTCCTTTGTAAAAGTTTCCATTGTATGCGAGAATTGCTCTCGTTAGGACTCGTATACTATCAATATGCATTTTCCAGTAATTCATATGCAATAACGAGTTTTTTTCCTCGTTTGGGTCTCAAATTCGAGGATTGACTAATCCAACATATTATGAATTTACTGTAAGGTTCTTGGAAATTTAAATTTTCATCTCTTGTGAAAATTGCTCTCGTCATGACCCACATCTTATCGATATACGCTTTCCAGTAATTGACATAAAATATCAAGGTTTTTTCCTCATTTGGGTCGCAAATTCAAGGATAAACTAAATATATACATTATGAATTCACCTTAGAATTTTCAGAAATTAATTCATTCGAAATTATACTCATATCACTTTGCACATTTTACTTATGCGATTTCATATCTCACTTATTATGAATCGAAATTCAAAGCATTATTCAAATTATATCTAATTATGCGTGCGACAACCTCATAAACATACGAAAGTATACACCTCACAATCACATAAATAATGAATTCCTCAGAAAAATTTATGGGTATTACATTCTACCCTCCTTAAAAAGGATTCTGTCCGCGAAATTACAAACATCAAACAATGACAAAATAGTCAGATCTCCTCTGACGGTACTTAATCGACAACAACTAAGTCTCTAGTAGACTTCCTCGAACAAAACTTGGCAATATGCCCCGGTTGTCCACACTTGAAACATTTGCCATCATAGTGAGAGCAAACTCCAAAAGGATGATCTTCGTCCCAATGTCAACACTTTCGTTGGACATTCGGTCGCTGGGATTGCCTTTGATGGCGGTTCTGATGTCCTTTATGATGTTTTTGCTTTTTGGTAGGTGGCGAGGACTCCTTCCCACTGGGATTCTTCTCACTCGCAATCACATAAACCTTGGTCTGCTGCTCGGCTTCGTCTTCTTCCAATAGGGTAGCTACCTCAATAGCCTCCTCGAGTGACTTTGGCCCGCTAGTGAACACCTTGGTTCTCAGAGTAGGCCTTAAACCACGAGCGAACTTCATTGCTCGATCTTTCTTCACAACATACACATTTGGACAATATCGCTCCAAGCTACGAAACTTAGTGATATAGTCTGCCAGGGTGGTCTTCCCATGTTGTAGGTCTAGGAATTCCTGCATTTTCTTACTTCGTTCATGCTTAGAAAAATACACCGAGTTAAAAACTTCAACAAATTCATCCCACGTAACATTCTTGTCCTTGAATTTAATCGAAAAGATCGTGTCGCACCACTTCTCAGCGTGGTCTTTCAAATGATAGCTACCGAAGTTCACTTTCTGCTCCTCGAGAACATTCAGAACGTGAAAAATATGTTCTATCTCACGTATCCATGTCTCAGCAACTTCAGGGTCTGTCTTATCCTTAAAAGCAGAAGGATCCAATTCCATGAAACGCTTATAGGTAACCATACTTATGTTTTGCCCACCTTGGGCTACGTGTTGAAGGTTCGCACCCATCTATTGCATTGCAACTACTTGCTATTGCACAACCTCCGCAAGGTTGCTCACAGTGCCCATGATATCGTCACACCTAGCCTCCCATGCCATCTATCAGGACACAAAGACATAATGATTAATCGATAGGTCTGACAAATAATGCTCCATAAATAATGATCACAACAATCTTTCAAAGCCAACGAGCGCACTACACACAACTCGGGCAAATGCCACATCGCAACCCAATTGTGTAGCAACACAATCTACGAACATCTTCTTCGAACAATCTCAAGTGACACCACACAAGGCCGCTATCGCTAGAAAATCACCATTCTAGACGACCATCATTAGAGAATCACCACTCTAACACACCATACAGAGAATCACCACTTCGATAACAAAACAAAAAGCCTCTACTCAAATGGCATTGTTAGATAATCATCACCCTAACGACATTGTTGAAGAATCACCACTTCAACAACATCATTAGGGAATCACCACTCTAACGACATCGTTAGAGAATCACCATTCTAGCGGCATTGCCGAAGAATCACCACTCCAACAACCTTCATTAGAGAATCACTACTCTAATGGCATCGTTAAAGAATCACCACCCTAGCGGCATCGTCAGAGAGTCACCACTCTAACGGCATTACTGGAGAATCACTATTCCAACAACCTTCATTAGAGAATCACCACTCTAATGGCATCATTAGAGAATCACCACCCTAGGGGCATCGTCAAAGAGTCACCACTCTAACGGCATTGCTAGAGAATCACCACTCTAACAACCTTCATTAGAGAATCACCACTCTAATGGCATCGTTAGGGAATCACCACCCTTGCGGCATCGTCAGAGAGTCACTACTCTAACAGTATCATTAGAGCATCACCACCCTAATGACAATGCTGGCACTACCAGGAATCACCACCTGTGCCAACACAACACTACAATCCCTGCAACTGTGGTTGGGAAACAAGAATTCCCACAATGCTCTATCAAAAGCAATAACACCTAAAGTCCGGTGTTATGTAGTCCCCAACAATGACCCTCTCAGGAGTCAATTGTCATCACCGGCAATACAAAAGCCACATGCTAAGCGCACAACTGAGTGTTCTCATCACCATGGACAACTGAGGGTCTACAACATTCTCCAATGAGGAACTCAAAGGCTCAACCGACACAGACAAGGCTTTTGCCTTCTGTTCGAAGATCACACCCGGTGAGATACCCTTCATCAAAGACAAGGTCACGAACATATCCAACGATATTGGAGAAGGAAAAACACTAACTGGGAGCCACATCCGATGATTCTTATCAAAACAATATCGTCTTCCATACGATTAGGGTAAAAGTTTTGATCATCGCTATGATTTATCAATCGTCTCCACCTAAGCAACGTGAAACGAGAAGGTAAGATACGTAAGCAGTCTCTAGGTCTCAATCAAGAATTTCAACTCTTGCAGGAGTTGACTCGAGCTAGCTGGAAAACTATATCCGCAAGCGTAAAGCACTATCATTCGAGAATTCTATATTGACTTCAACTGACACTTAAAACCTCTAAGTGTCCTCTCAGGCCACAATAAGTGCAAAAGCTCAGTTCACCAAGATAGATTCACCTTACGAATTCTATTTGCATAGCAGTCTGAACCTCTTGGTTCCGACACTCAATACCTTGAGGCAAACATATAAGGCTTTAGGCATGAAGTTGTGTCTCGCATCGGATGACACCCAAAATATCATATAAATTTATTTAAATATGTAGGAAAAGCAATTAAACAACCTAAACATAATTTTAATAAATTAGGCATACTTACAGTGTGATGGTCGATGCGTGCAGAGATTGAACCACACTTCTAAAACACTGCTCTGATACCAAATTTTGTAACACCTCAGAATCCCAGCTTGGAAAATCCTTTAGATTTTTAGAGTAATTTTTTTTTGAAATACTTTACGCAAGCAGAGAAATCACAAGGGAAAAACAAGTGGAAACTCTGGGCGGGTTACAGAGTGAGCAACAAGAAGAAACATTTTATTTATCACATTTTACAGGATGATACAACATTTTCCTTTTTACAAAAACAACTACCAAGATCTTCAATGTTCTAGAAGTGTGGGTTCAGTCCTCCGCCGCACATCGAGCTCCATCGCACCACGAGAAGCAAAACATCTGTAGCCCCATAAAATGGGGTTAGTACTCTTGCGAGTTGATAAGATAAACCAATCACAATATACCATTTGTGAAAATCAAAAGCAAAGTTATCATATAACACGTAACATCATCATTCATTCACCATGATTGTACAGGTATAACAATAAGCAAGTATAGAGACAGTAAGCAAACTGAAAGCGGAGCCATAAGTGATAACAACTACTAATAACATGCTTTTAAAAGATAAATCAATGCAATTAAGCAAATTATGCAAGTAAATGGTACAAAGTTACATGCATCGCTATGAGACAATTTGAAAACCCTTGACCTAAGTGAGTGATGTCTTAACATTTCATAATCAGACATGTGCATAAGAAGAAGGGTATATGAAAACATGCATCTCATACATAAGTGAGCTCGACTCACGAGGTGGGGCCATCACCCACACAAAACTCGCCAAGGAGTCACAACATTCATGAAGTCTTACAAGACTATTATAACCTCACCATATGCCTCAAGTCCCCTTGTACTCACGGGATGCATTGAGTGCCCAAAATGATTTGTGTGTCCATAATAACAAATACGAAAGTATGCTAGCATTCATTTGTGCATTTGCTTTTGTGCTAGAGTGTGCGACAATGTACGTGCTATAAGGAACTTCATCGTAACACTATGACACATAAACACGTGATGATATGCTTAAATAAATAATTTGTGACGTGCCAAGGAGTGCGACAAGAATAACGCCACACTTACATCAAGCGAAGTGTTATGATTTACATACACAATAAGCTTCTTATTCATGCAATAACCTTATATCATTTTGTTGCGCACTCGATATAGTGTCATTCACAAGCACTATGCATTCAGTTTCGCAAAGATGGAAATACAAGTAAGAGTGTGAAACTACACTACGTGCATTTTCTGGTTACCATTACTTTATGCAAATATATATATTTTTGCCTTGGGAAATCACACACATCATCCACGATGTGGAGAATCAATATCTATAGAATTTATCGGGGCCATTGGAAATCTGTGCCCTATGCTCACATGCAGCCCCAAAAAGCTGCAGCCTTGAGGCCCACTAATGAGGCTAGAAAGTGCGAAGAGTAGATTCCCACGAGAGAAAGAAAAATCCAGTGGTCTAAGCGTGAGTCTGGCCAGATCGGACCTGCCAGCTCACGGGCCACACGGTGCCATGGGGCACCATACGCACACACAGCAGGCCCCAGTTTGGGCGGCACTGCTGAACCGAAAAGGGGCAGCGGCCTTAGCTGCAATGCCTCAGCAATCAACTTGCTGCAGGGGCCGAACCACCTGGACCAACTGAGCTTGGTCCAGAGGAAGACCACGATACAGGTTGTAGGCACAAAGAACAACCCAGATCTGAACTGACTGGTCCAGACCCACGCTGGGCTTGCTCTGACCTGAGCAAGGTTTGGACCGGGTGTCCAAACCCAGGTGTGGCCCAGCCACCACCAAAAGGGAGGGGTGCAGGCCCACTTGCCTGCACCCGGTTGCAGCCCACCTACCGCAACTTAGTTGCAACAGGCCCATGAACGCCAGCCTTAGCCTGGCGAAATGCCCTTAACTGAACCCAGTTCGGCCAAGGTCCCTTGACAAGTCTGGACCAGATTCGGTCCAGACCATGTCAGGCCAAAAGGAACCAAACCCACAACCACCCGAATTGGGGGCGCTGTCGTGGGTCACGCAAGACAAAAGGGAGAGAGTGGACCCGGGCTGACCCGGTTGTGGTCGGCCTGGAGCCCCATCTGCTGGACAAGTCCAATAGCTTGGACTGGTCCAACCGAACACACAATGGCAGCCAAAATTTGCTGCCATAATAGGGCAAAACCATAGGCTACCATGGAACAACAAAAAGAAACGAAAATAAAAGAAAAACAAAGAGAAAATGCAAGAAATGAAAAAGATTTCCTCATGCTACCACAAGAACACACTTATACAACCACACGGTTTGCATCAAAATAACATAAAATGGTCGACGTGGTGCCATGTGTGAGTCAACATATTTGTGCATCAAAGGCAAGGTGAAGATAGCATTTTTTTTTTTGGAATAGAAACCACATCTAATCTGACCATTTCCCACTCATGGCAACACCTACCATGGGAGTATAGCCTTCATGGAGAAGTGCACAGTTTTTCTCAAAGAAAAGGGGAATCATGGGGAACAAGTTTCTCAAAAAAAATGATGGGGAACACATAAGAGCTTAGCTATACAAACCCATATGGAAAAATGCAAAATGGTAGCTCACCTCCGAAGGCTTCAAAACGTCAAAGAGGGCCTCCTCTTGCTTGGGCGTGTAGGGTGGAGTCCACGTAGTACTCAACCCTACACACTAGCAAGGAGGAGTAGGGGAGCTCGACAATGGGGATGGAGGAAGAGCCCCATGGTTTGGGGGAATGAGGAGAGAGGGGAGAGCAAGTGAGGATAGAGAGAGAGAAGCCAAAATCGCCCAACCTTCTCTCTCCTCCTTTTCTCAAAGGGTATAAATGCTTTAGGGTTTCTAATGGGTGGTTAGGATTAGGCTGGAAAGGATGGAGGGCTGGGGTGAATCACCCCCCCCCCCATAGCCTCCCAACAAGCCAATCAAATTTCTCTTTTCAAAATTCAATAAAGAACTTTCAAAAACTCTATTCAAGAGGTTTCTAAAATGCCATTAAAGTTTTTGAAAAATTACAAGAGGAGCCTCAAGGCTGCCGCCCCTTACAGTTAATGGAAGTGCGCCATTTTGGTTGCACTTGAGTTCTTTCAAAAATGCCATGGGCTGCCGCCTACTTGGCCAACCCATGGCTAGCATTCAAATAAGAAGATGGGTTTTTACACCCATGCCACCTTCCAGCTGGTCAACCCTTGACCAAATGATCCACCAAGGCCACAAACATCCTAAATGGGTGTCAACCAAGGGCTTGGGTCACCCCTGGTGGGACCTAGCTCAAAGATGATTAATAAATAAAAGTAAAAATGCTTAATTAATTCTTTAAATAAAAATTAAATTACCCTGACATATTTTCAATTCAAAATTCCTAATTACCATTAAATTTTCAAAGCTCCTTTGTAAATTTTTCCATCGTATGCGAGAATTGCTCTTGTTATGACTCATATACTATTGATATGCATTTTTCAGTAATTCATATGCAATAACGAGGTTTTTTTTCTCATTTGGGTCTCAAATTCGAGGATTGGCTAATCTAACATATTATGAATTTAGTGTAAGGTTCTTGAAAATTTAAATTTTCATCTCTTGCAAAAATCGCTCTCGTCATGACCCACATCTTATCGATATATGCTTTCCAGTAATTCACATGAAATAATGAGATTTTTTCCTCGTTTGGGTCCCAAATTTGGGGATAAACAAAATATATACATTATAAATTCACCTTAGTATTTTTAGGAATTAATTCATCCAGAATTGTATTCATATCACTTTGCAGATTTCACTTATGTGATTTCGGATCTCGCTCATTATGAATCAAAATTCAAAGCATAATTCAAATTATATCTAATTATGCGTGCGATAACCTCGTAAACATACAGAAGTATACACCTCACAATCACATAAACATTGAATTCCTCAAAAACAAATCAAGGGTCTTACACTAATACTTACCCCTGGGACCATTGTATGGTGGCATACTTCGGTCATGAAATGGCCTTCAGAATAGGGATTAAAAACAAAAGCGTGTACTAGGAGAAAGCTATTACTTACCTCTAGAACTTATGACATGGAGGCAGACTTTGGCCAGATGTTCTTGAAGACAAAGGTGAGATAGATAAGGATATCCCTCTTAGATGGCGTAGTCATGAAACCCATGATTGCTGAATCTCAATTTTAGAGATGACAAAAGTAAGAAATAAACCCCTTGCGGGATAATAGCTGAGGCTAGAAAAGGACTTACCTAGGGGAAAAATCCATACTTGAGCATATTCTCACCCGGACTCTAGTCCTTAAAAGTTTAAGCCTTAGTGAGAACCTTTGCACCTAGCAAAAATGCTTGAGACTTAGTTATGCATTCTTATAACTAGTCTCTTGAAATCAAGGCAGAATTAAAGGAGAAAAATTCTGGTGAAGCTGAGTGTCACTTACCTTATACCAACCTGTGAGGAGAAATGTCTAAAGTGTAGGAATCTTATAAAAATTTGCGACCTTATATGATCAATCATTTGTAGCTATCATAGGATACCCATTCTATCACAAATGCATGAGTCTTACTGTATATTATTGCATAAATCACAATGCATAGAAGAGTCTAGCCATAGGGATCCTGAGTCTAAAGAATACTGAGAAAGTTTAGTTTGATGCTACTTGGCCAGAGTATGCTTGACTCTCCTCACTGGAGGCAGGAAATCATCAATCAATCACCTTATTGAGGCATCTCCACCCTATCCATAAACTCACAAGAAGTATAGGATTTTGGGGGCTCACCCCCATAAATTCTAAAAAAGAAAATCATGAAAAGACATCAAAAAATCAAAATGGATTAAAAAAGGCATAAAAAAAGTCACAATCCTCTTGTGCTATCTCTGCCCGAAGCCCAACATTTTCTCTCTTTATCACAAACAAAGTCTTTCTGATACTGGCAATGACCACGCTTGACAAGACTACCAAATGGTCTTGGCAATCAAGTTGTCCCTACATTGGCATCGACCTTGTTTGGTAAGACTACTAAATGATCTTGGCAATCCAGTTGTCCTTGGATTGATTTGACTTGGCTCGGTGAGACTCATAACGATCTCATTAGTCAAACTCTTTCCTTCAAATGTTGTCACCGACCTCATTCGACGAGACTAATCATGGTCTCGACAATTTAACTCTCCTTTGGACACTAGCCCGACCTCGTTCAACAGGATTAAATTCAGTCCCGACAACCTAGTGTTTCAAACCTTGAGTGTCTACTTCTTTGTCATAAACCGAATCACATCGATTAATAACAAAGAGGGGCATGTAGACACCAAATTACCCAAAATACTAACATCTTTGAAAGAATCAAGATTTAGGTTGGAGTTCACAAAGAGGACAATATGAGCAAACCCACAGGATCTGCTAGACGACTATCTTAGATTTGTGGTCTGACAGTGGATGACTATCTTAGTTTAGCAGTTTGACCTTGAATGACTATCTCAGTTTAGTAATCTGACACTCGACGACTATTTCAATTCAGCCGTTCAGCCAATCCGGCATTTGGTTTATCCTCTCTAATAGATGACCAAACCTGTTTAGCCATTCATTTTTGGATGGACAAACCAGTTTAGTTCAATCAGTTCAAGCAAATAAAATACATTTGCTTTATCTCCAACCACTTTTGCATGATTCTAAGAGAATATTTTCCCTGGATTAAACCTCATATCTTATCCGAGGTGAGCATGAATCTATTTGGACCAGATCTAAACCCGTAAAGTTCCATAATTCAGATCCATTTTGAACACCTACAAGTAGGGGCACACCTCTATGATCAAAGGAAAAAGGAAAAATATTCGAACACTGGCACTGAGAAGAACAAACTCAAGATCATCGACACCCGCCTCTTTGATCTTCCTTACTTGTGCGGAGGTTCTGCCGAAACAGCTGCAGAAAATTTTCACTTTCCTGCACAAGTGCTATCAAACGAACGAAAAGAACTCTAAAAGCTTAAAACAGACTCTGAGTCCGAAAAAGGTATGTTTCCTTCCTTTCTTTTCTTTTATTTGTTTAGTTGATTTAGTTAATTTTTTTAGTTTAGGGTAGATACTTACACGTTTTTCTTGTTCATTTGCATTATCCACTATGTAAGTTGTGGTACGAAATCAAAAGGCATGCTCCAACTTTACCTTTCCTCTGACAAATGACGGTCAAAGTTCGAATGGTGTCCCCATATCTTTTAAAAAGTTTTTTTTTGCAATTTAAAAGGTAAGTCTCAAAATTTTTTATCAACAACTAGTAAAACCATCCATGATAATGAACTATCCTCCCACCCTTCTTGTGATACTTGAGAACACATCCATGCTCCAAAATTCAATACTAAGGCCATGTAGGCACAACCAACATTCCATCAACATGGAAAAGAGGAGGCATTCCCGGAGACCATAACTGAACTTATATCGTAGCACCAAGGAAGCTCCACAAACCCTCAACCATCAAGCGGATAAGGTCAACATGATTTTTAAAAGTGACCATAAATTCTTTGCTCTTTAGCAAGGAAACAAACATCTGTTGAGAAGGCCCCAATAAGATGCTAATTCAAAGAAATTTGTTTTTGCATTGAAGCTTTTACCCAAGACCTTATCGACGAATGTATGTTGTATGGCATGCAGGTAAGCTTCTCTAAACTTCTTTGACACATGAACCTCTAGCTTGCCATTCACTATAGAAGGAGGAGGGTGGCTAGTTGTGTCCTCAACAAGGTGCTCCCAAGGCATGAAAGGCTTAGGAGATGGTTGAAAAAGACTAGTGAACAAGGGTGAAGAAGGAGAAGAGGTAGATGGAGCTCGACTATCTTGGCTTGATAAAGAGTTGAGAGGTGGAAAGCCAAGAGAACAAGAAAAGGTGAGAACATGAGGTTAAGTGGAGGAGGAAGTGATAGGGCAGTTCTGGCAGGACAAGAGTGAAGGAGCTGAAGGTGCATAAGGATATGACTGGCATAGAGGGGAAGAAGGGGCTGAAGTTGGAGAAAGGAAAGAAGAAGCAGAAAGGGGGAGAGAAAAAAGGGAGTGCAAAGGTGGGAAGGGGGGAAGAAGGGAAGGAAGAGCCACAAGAGGAAGCCATTGCTCGCTAAAATATTCTCGCTAGAAACTTGAATTTGTAAAAGATCCTGAAAGAATCTATGAAGAATAGATTGCCATGTTATACTTGTGTCACTATGCTAAAAATAAGTCTTCAAACAAAGTGTGCATATATATATATATATATATATATATATATATATATATATATATATATATATATATATATATATATATAAAGAGAGAGAGAGATTAAAAGAAGCTTGTAACCTTTTTTTATGTAAGCAAGTATTTTTTTTGTTCAAAGAAGGCATACTGTAAGAGGGGTTTCTTTTTTCTTGGCGTAGCCGTTTATTTCTAAGAGGGGTTTCTTTTTTTCCCAAAGGTATTTCTTTAAATGCACCATTCAAAAGCATTTTTAGTGCAACATTTGAAAATGTGAAACTTACTCAAACGACACTGGCCAGGAAGTGGCTTCGGTCATATGAAAGTTTGGGCCTCCTTTTAAACATTGGGTTTTATGTATATATTAAGATTAAGATATAAGGTTAATCTAACATTAAATTAGTTGTATTTAACACTAAATAAATTCAACTGTATTAAAACAATTAAAATACTCTTAAAAGTATGATATTTTTTAAAATGCATGATTACGATAAGTTTGATAGATTCATAAAGCTATTTTTTTTAATGAAAAATGATTAGTTTGTCCTTGCAAAATGATGCATTTTCTGAAATACCTAGCAATTAGACAAAATCTCTCTCCAAACTTTTGATTCTCGGTTTTTAGGACATTTTTACCTCTATGAAAATACAAAACAACCTTCACAAATCTTACTTGTGAATGCCATCAAAATGTGCGAACCACTTACAAATATTGTACGACCTTAACAACTATGAGTTGCGAATGTTGTACTGTATTTGCGAATGTCATATTGTATTTGCAATTATTCTTCTGTCTGTATCATTTTTTTACAAGGATGTTCACAAATATGTGAGGACATTTGCAAATGTCAAAGTATTTAGTTAAAGAAAGTTTACAAATTTTGGGGATAGATGCAACTCTTGGTTGCTAAGGTCCCCCAAATATGCAAACTTTCTTTTAACTAAATACTCACATTTGCAAAAAGTGGTAGTTGCTTAATCTATAGTTACCTAAGAGGGATGTACATTGACCAATAGAGGGTGTTGTGATCACTACCCGTAACCCTAAGATCTATGCTACAATACATCTTAGCAGTTTGGGAGGTACAAAAAATATATGGTTAAATGGCTAAATCGGGCATGTCAAAACTGGGCCTAGTAAATTGCTCGAGTAGGTTTTTGGTCCAGATCTGGAAGGACCTGGAACAAGGCTTCTAAAGGCACCTAGGGTTGTGTGTTGGGGTTTGATAAAGGTGATAGGGATTTGAGAGGTTTGGTTGGGTCGTTGGAGAGGCTGATGTAGTCAAACCAGCAGAACTACACATTTTGTCAAATTGGTAGGGCACAATTTTGGTGATTTGGGTCCTAAACATGTGTAGAGTCTTAGCTAAGGATGTAATCAGTTTCAGAGGTTGTGTATAAGGTTTAAGGAGGTCTTAAATAAATTTATACATTCAGGTAGGGTCAGGTAAGGTGCAGAAGATAAGAACATGTAAAATATCTCATTAATCAGGACTGCATCACTTCTACAAATATAATTTTGATCTGTGGTTTAGGAGACTTTACAGATGGTTGGAGACTAGTTCTAAGGAATGATAGAGTTCTAGGGCGTAGTATAAATACCTGGGACACATTCGTAAGGAAGACTGATTACTATAACCATAGCTCATAGGGATCCTACAATGATTTCTAAGGTAGAGATCACTCCACAACTAAGATATAGGTACAAGAATGGAAGGAAGGCCAACCTAGGGAGGTCTGGCTTCACATGGATCACAAAGAGGAGAGAAAAAAATGTAAGAGAGAAGAGATATAGAAGAAGAAGGGGAAAGAGGGAGGGAGAGAAAGATAGGTTCTGAGAAAACTTCAATGTTATTTCATTCTTAATAGGGGGAACCTCTGACCTTTATTTATATATGGAAGACCTGAGATATAGTCTCTACTTAATCACATAAGTCATAAAGAGTCCTACTATGAAATAAGAACTAGACTAGATAGAGGATTTTAAAGTCCTACCTCTGTCATGACTCCTGCTGTAATTAAAATTCTTAATTAAAACCAACTTAAGAAGACCTGATTAGACTCTTCCTTATCACCTTTCTAGAAGGTAGAAGAATCCTCTAGAGAGGTGGGGATGTGGTGCAAACTGACCATGAGTCGGTTCACAACCAGAATACTAGACTTACGATTCTAATGAGGATGTTTTCAAATGTTAATTTTAGTAATATGCTTATAACTAAAACTACTGGATTTCGATCCAATAGTTTACTGAATTTAGGAAAATGATTCACAGAAAATATAGATATCAAAAATATCTTTCCAACACTTAAAAATTTGAGATTTTTTTATTTCGTAGCACCAAGATATGATGTGATGAATGGAGCTAACTGGCACACCAAAAATAGTCACCTGAATGACTGTTCTCTGTTCAAGTCCGCTTTCAAAGACTGTAAAGACAAAATCTTTCAATGGATTAAACATAAAAAATATTAGGGTATTTGTCCATTTTTCAACAAACCTAAGAATGCAAAATTTTAATAACAGGTTGTAGAGATATCACCCAAACACTAAGACTATCTAACAAAATCAGGATACAATCACATGAATGACAGAGTCCTCTATTTGGGTCCATTTTTTACGACTATTGGAACAGAGTCTTTCAACAATCAATACACAAAAGTTGTCAAAAAATTTGTCAGCTTTTCAACAAATCAAAGCATGTATAAATCTGATCTACATCTAAGGAGATACAGTCAGATTACCATGACTGGGTAAGGTAGTCTAGAACTAATCTTAAGATCTGACAAAATTGGATTGACAATAGAGCTTTTAAATATATTTTCTAGCTAAAAATATTCACGTTCTAGACTTTTTTGTTTTCTTTTGGAAAGCAAAGTTTTTTTGCCAATGTTTGAGAAAAGATATTCATTTTTTTTCCAAAATGTTATTGAAGATGTGTCCTAAACAACCTTTTGCTATCTATTGTCACGAGCAACTAAATGAATGTAAGGTCAAGCATGCCTTTTAAGCAAAAGAACAAAAAATCTCATAAGTTTATGGTAACTGAAAACCTGTCTGCTATTTGTAAATGAGAAACAAGTGAGGGGTCTTTCCATAATTTGCTCCAATTCTATTAGAAAAAACATGGTTTTCTTTTAAAAGGAGGCATTTGGATGTGGCATGAAGGACATCATGAAAAAGTGGTTTTGGGGAAAGGTTTTATTCAAAAGGTACAATAATGTACATGCTACTGCTTGAAGTCGTTGAGAGTTCCCAGCTCAGACAAAATGCATAGATAGGAACAATCAAGGTCTTGAACCTAGGGTGTCAACGTGTCAGGCCTATCAACAGGTCAGGTTTGGATCCAGGTATGGTCCACCTTATGATTCTCCTAACTATGGTTTGGATTGACATTAGTAAGTTTCTAGTGTTCTTTGTGCTTCCATCTATGCCTACTTAAGGGTTTGTTTGATTGCACATTGCAGGACACTGCGACGATCAAACATTGGACACAACAACTTCCCTTTCACCCAATGACAATGGTGCACTTACAGATAGGGGTGAAATATGATACTGTAAAGGAGATTGTAAATTTAAACACCTTTAATCAAATAAAGTTAGCATATGATCACATGAATGGTAAAGCATTGATTTATGCATCCTCACAGGTAACATCCTAAGAGAAAAGAACAGAGTAAGGAAAACAGATATGCGTGGAGCTTGAGTCGAAGAGCATGAAAGCTAGTGTTAGTGAGAGGCTTTGTAAATATATCTGCCACTTAAAGAGAGGAAGGTATAAAACGAGTCTCCAACTGACGTTGAGCCACCTTTTCCCCAGCGAAATGATAATCAATGGCAATATGTTCACTCCGGTTATGAAATACATGATTAACTGTTATGTGAAGAGCAGAGATGTTATCACAATAAATAACAGGTGTATGAGAGATAAATATGCCAAGATCTTGAAAAATGAAGCTGATCCAAGTAAGTTCTGTAGCAGTGGAAGCAAGTGTCCGGTATTCGGCCTTTGAACTGGAATGAGCAACAATAGGTTGCTTCTTTGCACTCTAAGATAAACAATTATTGCCTAAGTATACACTGAAGTCAGTCATAAATCAGCATGTAGTAGAACAACCTGCCCAATCAGAGTCAGAAAAGGCATAAAGAGTAAAGGTATTACGAGCATGTAAATGAATCCCAGGATTGAATGTTCTTTTAATGTACCAAAGAATACGCTTCAGAAGCTGAAAATGATACTTGGAAGGAGCATGCATGTATTGGCATATAAAATTGACATTGTAGGAGAGATTGGGTCAGGTGAAGGTGAGATACTATAAACTACCAACAAGGCTTTGAAAAAGCTGAATGTCGTCAAAAGGGGCATCATCAGAAGAAGGCTGAGGGAGGGAAACCATTGGTGTAGAAAGAAGCTTGCAGGCAACCATTTGAGCCTTATCTAGAATTTCAGTTGCATATCTTGTTTAATTCATAAAAAGTCCATCTGCAGTCCGATGAACTTGAATTCCTAAAAAGTGATTAATATCTCCTAAATCTTTCGTGGCAAATTCTGTATTGAGCTATGAAATGATGGTACTTATGTAACTGGAATTACTACTCGTAATAATAATGTCATCAACGTATAACAATAAGTACAGAGTCCCATGATCAGAATTGAGAATGAACAAGGAAGAATCAGCAACGCTGCAATAAAAACCAAGAGTAAGGAGGAAAGTGCTAAATCTGTCAAACCAAGCTCGTGGAGATTGACAGAGGCCATAAAGAGCCCTTCGTAGCCAACATACATGGTTAGGGCGATTGAGATCTTGAAACCCTGGTGGTTGATCCATGAAAATAGGCTCAGCGAGGTAGCCATGCAAGAAGGCATTCTTAATATCAAGTTGTTGAACACTCCATCCATGTGATAGAGCAATGGACAAAACAATGCAAATGGTGGTCGGTTTGATAACCGGAGAAAAAGTTTCAATAAAATCTACCTCTGGAACTTGAGTGAAGTCTTTAACAATTAGTCTGGCTTTGAGATGTTCAAGGCTTCCACCAGATTTCAACTTGGTTTTAAAAACCCATCGACATCCAACGATATTCATAGAAGCTGATCTGGGAACAAGATCCCAAGTATGTGTTTGTTGAAGTGCATGCATCTCCTCTTTCATGGCTTGATGCCATCTAGGATGTTTAAGCGCAGTTGTAACCGATTTAGGTTCAAAAGGGACCTCAAGTTGGGCAAAAAAGTATCTCGGATTGGGCTTAATAATTCTTACTTTGGCTCTAGTAACCATGGTATGAGTATTTGTGGTTGTAGGATTGTGGGAAGGTTTATGAGGAGTCTCACAAGGGGAAGCAGGCGATTCAAGCGACGATTCACCTGGTGGCAATTTAGAGAAATTTGGTTCACACAGTGGCTCGTTAAGATCATTGACAACCCTGAAACCATCATCACAATTTGAGTGTATGTGAGGATCTACATCCAATAATGCTGGACCTTGAGTTTGAGAGTGATTGATATCGCCGGTTTCCTACTGTTGTTCAAGCCAGTCTGAAAAAATAGCTAATTCAAGATGTTCACCAAGCTTGGGAGAAAGTGCCTTGAAAGGAAAGATCAGCTCATCAAATATAACATGACGACTGATATAGAGATGACCAGTCGTTAGATGAAGACACCGATAATCTTTGTAAACATCACTGTACCCAAGAAAAATACATGGCAAGGACCGAGGTTCAAATTTATGCTTAGCATAGTCCCAGAGGTGAGAAAAACATTGTGATCCAAAGGTCCAAATATAGCTATAATCTGGGAGTTTTTGAAACAGTTTTTCATACGGTGTCGTCATTTGCAAAGCAGTAGTAGGCAGCCGATTGAGAAGACATACTGCTGTTTGAAACGCTTCAAGCCAATACTTTAGGGGTGCCCCCATAAAAAACATCATACTGAGTCCTAGTTCAACAATGCTTCTATGTTTTCATTCAACTCGAGCATTTTGAGCAGGAGTTCTAGGACAGGATATTTGGTGATCCATGTTCTTTCAAGAAGGTCTCAAAATTATTTGATGTGAATTCACTCCCATCGTCTGTCTGAAAAATATCAATATCATGCTGAAAATGATTTTTGACCATAGCATAAAAAATCTTAAATTGGTCAAAAAATTCAGTTTTCTTACTTAATGGATATATCCAAACAAATCTAGAGCAATAATCAACAAAGGCAACATAATATTGGAAACCTTGAGCAAACATAACTGGGGCAGGGCCCCATAAGTCAAAACGTATTTTCTGAAACAATATTTGGCTCTGTGACGTAGATGAATCAAAAGGTAAGTGACAGGATTTAGCAATGACACAACTATGACATAATCCATTGCTTTTATTATTGGAACTGGAAATAAATCGACGCTTAATAAAAAAACCAATTGTTTCTATGTGTGGATGCCGTAGTCGCCTATGCCAAGTATCAAAATGAGCAATTCGCTGCCGGATTGCAAAGAATATGCTCTTTGTTTTGTGTGGTAGAATATAGTGATCTTCATATCTAGGTTCTGTTGCCATTAACTTCTAAGTTGCTCTGTCCTTTATATCAAAGTGATCAACAAAAAACTCAACGGTTAGATTCTTATCAGTGGTTAACTGACTTACTGATATGAGTTTTTTCTTAATAGCTGTTACAACTAGTACATTCTCAAGATCAATATTGCCATGCTTAGTTGTAAGAATAACATAACCAATGTGAGTAATATCAAGCTTCTCGCCATTTTTGACCATGATTTTTTCAGTTCTAATATAAGGCGTGAGATGAGATAGATTACTTGAGTCATTGATGACATGAGAGCTTGCACCTGTATCTGAAAACCATGCTTCATCTTGATTATAAGAAATGTTCATGGTTGTTAGTGCTTGAGGAATATCTGACGCCTGATACATGTGATTGAACCTATGATAACACTTTAAAGCAGAGTGATTAGGTTTCATACAAATTTGACAAACAATTTTTTCTCTGTTATCCGTCTGCTTGCCCTTCTGATTTTGATTGTGATGAGGTTGCCATGTGGGTTGATTATTCACTGGGGAAAAACTGTGGCCACATGATGAGAAATTATTATAACCTCCTCGTCTATTATTGTTATATCATCCATGACTACCTTGTTTTTTAGTATAGAATACAGTATGTTGATTCACATTGGGGCTATGTTTACTCGGTTGTAGAGATTTTCGAGTCTCATGCCCTTGAAGAAGAGTTATTAGACGAGAATAGGCAGGAATTAGTGGTTTCAACATGGTGATCACAAATGATTCATATTGAGTTCCTAGACCGTTGAGAAGTGAAAAAACTTTATGCTCGTCCGATTAGAGTATATCAATGGCAACAAGCTCATCACAAATGTTTTTAAAAGCAGCAAGATATTCAACCATAATTGACGTTCCCTTTTTAAAGGTTTGCATTTTTTGAATGAGAAAACATTCTCGTTCTTGAGAGTCTAAAACAAAGTTATATTCTAATGTTTTCCATACCTGAGTGGCTGAATCTATACCAACCACAAAGCCAAGCATTTCTTCTGAGAGAGTGTCGGTCATCCACCCATGAAAAAGCTGATCAGATTTTTGCCAAGGGACATAGTCTGGATTTACCATAACAGTGTTATCATCCTTAATGATAGACTGTGGTGGATGGCCATGGTACCATCAACGAATCCTTGAAGATCTTGAGATTCAATGAGCCCCAACACCTGTGTTCTCCATAGCAGGTAGTTAAAGTTTGAGAGTTTGATAGAAACAAAGTTTGCTACATTCAAGGTTGATGGATACAAGTATTTGATGGTGGCTAAAATAGAAGAAGAGGCCATGGCTCTCATACCATAAGAGAAAAGAATAGAGTAAGGAAAACCGATATACATGGTTCAACTGAATAACCCATATTCACGGGAAAGAGCTCAGATTTTTTTTTATATTTCAGCTTTCACGGTATTACAATATATAGAAACCACTATTTGGCTTGAGAGGGTGGTGTATGTTCCCTCCTGATGATTCACTGAATCCCACGTCTGTGTTCGGGGGTCTGAATAAGCACCACATATACAAGCACATGGGGCTCGTATTCCTGTGTATGTTGACATCACTTAGCATTGGAGTCTGGTGTGGTTGCAAAGACTTGAGTACCCTTTCTTGCTATTCTTCTCATAAAGCGATGGTTTGAGAAAATGACAAAAATGCCCTTCATTCAAAAAAGAAAAAACAAATAGTTCAAAAAAAGGACAAACATGTCCTCCATCCAGAAAGTCGAGGATGATGTTGACTCTTTAAAGTATTCTTCTTCTTTCTCTGTAAAACATTGTAAAACCCTCTCTCTCTCTCTAGAGAAGAAATCAAGGGAGACAAAGAGTTCTCCCTAGAGAAGGCCAACATCAACCCTCTCACTCTCTCTCCCTTCTCTCTCTACTTCTGTGCACATCCAACAGACGATCCTACATTGCTCCATCAAACACCGACTGACCTACACACTGACTGTAGCATCGTTCATCTTGATGAGTTGTGTAGCCTGATTCATAGTTTTTGCCCTTACAGGAGGGGGTTTGGGGGCTCCTCCCAGCGTGGGTAACACCATTCAACTTGATGAGTTGTGGAGCCTGATTTAGAGTTTTTGCCCTTACAGAAGGGGGGTTCGGGGGCTCCCCCCCCCTCCCAGCGCAGATTCCGCTGCGCGGTCAGCGGGCGGAGGGTCCAAGGGGGGCCGCCCCTGGCGGGGGGGGCTCGGGGGGCAGCGCCCTCCGGACCAAATTTTTTTGGGGCCTTCCAACAACGATTTGTAGTATTATCAGGCTTTCCTACAACAATTTGTAGTGTTTTTGGGTCTCCAATGAGCCCCACAATGATTTATAGTGTTATCTGACTTTTCAACAGCGATTTGTAGTGTCTTTCGCAAATCACTATAGCGATTTATAGTGTTTTTGGGTCTCCAACAAGCCCCACAACGATTTATAGTGTTATCCGGCTTTTCAACAGCGATTTGTAGTGTCTTTTGCAAATCACTATAGCAATTTATAGTGTTTTTGGGTCTTCAACGAGCCCCACAACAATTTATAGTGTTGTTGGATCTCACTATAGTGATTTGTAGTGTTATTCAGTAAGCAAATCGCTGTAAATCACTACCTGAATTAGGACTAACTTGTCAGGGCCATATCTCCCTAACCAGAGGTCATATTCCAAATCCGTAAAAAGTGGTGTTTTCGTTATTGAGTCTAATTTATTTCTATAAATTTTCAACGATTTCTATTATCATTTCATTTCCCATTTTAACTAAAAACCAGACCCCTATTATTCTGTGTTATTTGAGTTGCACAAACTCTAAATAACGAATTATGTCTTTCTCACCACGACACTCTGTGCATTTTTTTACTACGACACCCGGGACCCATGCCGGGGGAAGCCCCCGAACCCCTCTCCTATAAGGGTAAAAACTCTAAATCAGGCTCCACAACGAATCAAGTTGAACAATGCTACCCACGCTGGGAGGAGCCCCCAAACCCCCCTCCTGTAAGGGCAAAAACTCTGAATCAGGCTCCACAATGAATCAAGTTGAACGATGCTATCCACGCTGAGAGGAGCCCCCAAACCCTTCTCCTATAAGGGAAAAAACTCCAAATCAAGCTCCACAACTCATCAAGTTGAATGATGCTACCCACTCTGAGAGGAGCCCTCAGACCCCCCTTTTGTAAAGGTAAAAACTCTGAATCAGACTCCACAACTTTTCAAATTGAATGATGCTACCCACGCTGGGAGAAGCCCTCAGACCCCCCTTTCTGTAAGAATAAAAACTCTAAATCACACTCCATAACTCTTCAAGTTGAATGATGCTACCCACGCTGAGAGGAGTGCCCAGACTCCTCTCCTGTAAGGGTAAAAACTCTGAATCATGATCTACAACTCATTTAGTTGAATGATGCTACCCACACTGGGATGAGCCCCCAAACCCTCCTCCTGTAAGGGTAAAAACTCTGAATCAGGCTCCACAAGAGTCAATGTGTAGGTCAGTCGGTGCTTGATGAAGCAATGTAGGATCTTCTGCTGGATGTGCACAAAAGCAGAAAGAGAAGGGAGAGAGTGAGAGGGTTGATGTTCATGGCCTCTTCCAGGGGAGATTTCTTTCTCGGATAATCCTGCAGTGTAGAGACTAGGTCTTAAATAATCATCTTTGGGGCACTTAAGTCTTTACAACCACTTCTTTTCAAGAATCGTCATTTTTTTTGGCATCAATGGAGGAGAGGGTACTTAAGTCTTTGTAATCACATCAAACTCCAACGCTAATTAATGCTGACAAACATGGGGATACGAGACACACATGCTTACATACGTGGTGCTCTTTGGGACCCCCGAACATGAGATGCAACTAACTCCCCTGTTCGAGGAGGAACATATAACCTGCTTCGATTTTTTAGAAATGTAGATTTACAAACAGAAGGTTTGTTATACACGATATACTTGCTTTGCATATCCGTGATATGCATATCAGGTAACGCCTGATTCTTAGGAGAAGATTGACTCTCCTTACTTTTCCCTTGCTGCAAGGTTGAAGCTAAGTATAGCTCTGGGTAGGTAGGGGAGACTCCAAGGATCTTTACTTAAGGCCTGCCAATGTACTATTGGTGATTTGGGTTAGTTTGAGGAAGCCAAAAATAAATAAATAAGATGACTCCTGCTCCCAATCCAAACGTCCACGATCATAATAACCAGTATTTCATGCTCTCCATCCTCTCACCCTTGTGCTCTGGTGATTTTTACACTAACCTTTGATATTTGTTTGGCAGGTTTCACAGTACAGAATCTTTGGGGTAGCGTAGTTGGAATGAGCTTCGATGGGCAGTCGGGGTTCGATTCCTGTGGGTGTTATTTTCCTTGCGTGGGCCGAAGCCGGTGGCTCCCTGTGGTTAAGGGTTGCGCCTGAGTTTAGTTTTCCTGTTCCTATATGAAAAAAAGTACAGCATCTTTGCATGAGATCTTGGTATCCTTGCAAATCTATGCTAGCTTTCTGGCATCACGTGAAATCTGACCAAGATCCTGAACTTAGTCATGGTTCATGTGCCGCCAAACGTGCCTTTGGACTTTCTAGATACTGGGCTACTACAATAAACATAGGCATCACTGATAGATACAGCTATAGATAGCTAGCTAGTCACAGTGAGTGATATCAATCATTTCAGCAATATGATTAATACCTAAAAAGATGCAATTTTTGCAGCCCAACTTTCATTGCAGGAGTACCAACACTGTATCAGTACCCAACATGACACTCATGTGACATGCTTGTTACCATCATCACTTTGTGAACGATTGCATTTATTGCCATTAGAAACTTGGTTCTTTGGTGTACTATGTCACATGGACACGCTGAAAAGAGCATGGGACACGCCAATTTTTTGTGCAGTTTCTAATTAGGATCAGTATATATGAGGAGATGACACGGATGAAAGTCCAAGCATCCCTGCAACGGTTGTTGGAGGACCATTATCCATTTAGCCTTCTCTTACTAGTAATAGTGAAAGAGTTGGTTAATAATCAGATCTGGATTTGGTATTGAGTTTTGCATCCCAACCCGAGTTCAAATCTAACTAATATAACAATTTGAACATGTGTAAAATGTCATATTTTAAGCTAATTGGATCTAAATTTGGTTTTAGCTGATTCCATCTATCTCTCATTCAGAATCTCAATCTGATTAGGTTAGATCTAATTAGATCATACTCGGTAATGCCAGGTTGTACCCACTCAGGTTCCTGCACAAGGCCTAGTCCATCCAGCTAGCCTAGTGCAAGTCTAGTTTGGCACCAACTGAAACAGTCAAGAGATCATGCTGTCCAAGTACTTGCTAGACCAGCAGAACATGCCATTCTTGGGGTTTGTCCACATCAATCAAGTGTCGATTTGCAATCACACCATACAAGGTGTAACCAAGTTCACTCTGTTGGATAATGACTTGTCCGAGTTCTCAACATGTCAAGTCATCAACAAGAGTACCGGTTCAACTTGCACCAAATAGCATTGGCATCCACCAACCTCAGTTGCCGAACTCAATCTATTGACAAAGGATAATAAGCGACCAAATTATGGCTCAAGTCATCTTGATTTCAAAACCATGATATATATATATATATATATATATATATATTCACAACGACCAAATTATGATATGATCATAAATATTCAAGCAATCAAAAATTGCATTTTTTTAATAAAAAAATATACCATCCAAAGATTGATTCTTAACAAATTCACCATACCGATTTGCAAAAAAAGCGTTGAAAATGCCTATATTATTAATTATTGTAGTCTAGTGATTTATATATGGTCACTAGCCATAATTTTCATGAATTTTTTATTTTTTTCTCTTGAATATAATCATACGGATGTGATTTATATGTTTGGTTTTATAAGAACCCGCTCTTGAATCATCTGATTTTGATGCATAAATGAGATTTTTCTAAAGCTTTAAAATTAACTGCTCATCATCTTTATAAATATTGAGGCATTCAAAAACAACATTTTTCATAAAAAAACACATGATACAATGGTTGATTCTTAGGAAAATCACCATGCCAAACACATCCACATGGTTGGATTTGCAAAAAAAAAGTATTGAAAATGCCCTTATTACTAGTTCTCGTATTATAAAATATGAGAACTAATGTGTGAACCGCGATTTTCATAGATTTTTTTTCTTAGAATCTGACCATACGGATGTGACCAACATGTTTGGTTTTATAAGAACTCGCTCTTGAATCATCAAATTTTGATGCATAAACAAGATTTTTTTTAAGGCTTTAAGACTTTGCGGGCTAGCCGAGCCTAGAAGAGCTTCTCACATTCCACCTATGTAGTAACTCGCATTCAACAAAAGTCATCCTTCTCCTCTTCTTTTCTTTTCCCCTCCATGCTATAAATGTTCCGTTGCCTTAGCCTTAATAGTGGTGGTGGTGGTGGTTGTTCCTCTTCTGCTGTACAATTGACTCCACAGGAGCCAAAATCAATAGCTCATAATCTTCACAAATATTCAAGCATTCAAAAATCACATTTTTTCTCGAAAATACATTCACTATGCCAAGCACATCCACATTGCTGGATTTGAAAACAAAAATGTTGGAAATGCCCATGTTTGTAGTTCTCATATTCTGATTATCATATATATATATATATATATATATATATATATATATATATATATATATATATATATATATAGAGAGAGAGAGAGAGAGAGAGAGAGAGAGAGAGAGAGCTAATGTGTGAACCACGATTTTCATGAATTTTTTTATTTTTTTCTCTTGAATCTATTCGTACATATATGATCTACATGCTTAGTTTTATAAGAACTCTCTCTTGAATCTGATTTTGATGCATAAATGAGATTTTTTTAAGCCTTTAAAATCAATGGCTCATCATCTTCATAAATATTCCAGCATTCAAAAATCATATTTTTTCATAAAAAATACACTATCCAATGGTTGATTCCTAGCAAATTCACCATGCCAAGTACATTCACATGGTTAGATTTGCAAAATAAGTGTTTGAAATGTCCATATTTCTAATTCTTATATTTCAGTTCTCATATTCTAGTTCTTATAGTTCAAAAAAAATGAGAATTCTAATTCTCTGTTTTCCACCTAGAGATTTAGAGGCGGTCAAGACTGCCTCTAAAAATCATGAGTACAAAAAAAAATGATGAAGTGTCACCATTTGATCGTGCGCAATCAATTGCAACGGTCGGTTCATCTGACATATGAATAAGTGTTGAACGATGCTCGGACGCATGGCCATGGCCCCCATGTCAAAAAAAAAAATGTGTTTTTAGCTACAGTCAAGACAGATGCTAAAAATAATATTAAGCGCAAAATCGTCCAATTATGTCAGACAAAAAAAACGTTCAAAGATACATGTTAATATATACATATTATGACAAGGAACCCATAGGCATCGAGCCTTAATTGTCCTTGCACACTTCAAAAGAGTGGATCAGCCTCATAATATTGCTCCATACTTGTCACAGGTTTGATACGATGGGGATCAAATCCGGGATGTTTGGAACCAATTGGGAAACCTTCCGAGGCCCAACACTCGTCTATATCGTAGAAGTGTTCAAGCTCATCTCGTTCTCTTGGCAAGTTAAGTTGAGCCGACACTAAACAAGCCACGTTTGAGCTGGCTTATTTAAAAAATAAAATAAAAATAAAAATAAAAATGCATTATTTGAAAACTAGAAGTAATAGGATTTGAACTTTAAAGCAATTGAATCAATCTCAGATTAGACTCGTTTAGTACTGTTTTAAAGATGGAAGCAATAGGATTTGAACTCTAAACAATCTCCTCTTGACAACGGAGCACTTTGATTTTGTATTTTACAAACATAACTAAAATATATTTATTATTAGTTAATGAGCTTGCACGAGCCAAGCACCTGATGTTTATATTCAGCTTGCCGAGCTTATTTCACGAGCTTTTTATGAGCCAAGAACGATTAGCGAGCCGAACCACTAGCTCATCTCGTTTCTCACCCATGAGCAGTAAAGGTGCTGAGACGATGACACCTGATCAAACCCCATTGGCGAACAGGTTTAATGCACTACTACTTATCTCATCTTTCTTATTAAATAAATGATAATATATATATATATATATTTATTTATTTAAGTAAATCATGAATCTTTATTAAACAGTATCAAAGATCTCATAAAAAACTTACAACAGCTTACCACACAAAGGCTAAGAGAAAAAAGAACACTGGTACGACCAGCATAACATGGGTTCAAAAAAGCATAAGGCTCGAGCAATTTTGCAAAGAAAAAAAAACTCGGGTGAAGAAATAATAACAATTTTAAAGTAATTAATTATCTATAAATTACGCAATTATGAATGGCATAATTAGTTTTTTTTGTGAAGTGTTGGGAAAGAGGTCGGTGCTCCTTGGGGTTGGCGCCAGTGACTCCTGTTAAAAACTCTCAGCTCCACTGACTCGGCCTGTGCAACCCCATGAGCAAGATTCCACTCTGCAATCACCACCATTTTTAATGGGCCCTCATTTATTAGAATTATTAGAGAATAAATCCTCATTAACAGAACTGCTCATTGCACCAATGATTATTATATTGACGGAGAAGAAGTGAGAGCACCATTGCCACAATTATTAGTAGTCCTAACTTCATGCTCTCTCCCCATTTCCCACAGAAAATTTTGTGGGCGCCTTCCCATTATCCTCTGTGCAAAAATGAAGAGGTTTCAACCAGGATACCCATGTTGCCAATTGGAGGGTTGGTGTTGTTTTGTGGAGTTCTGAGAGGTGGTGGGAGCTTCAGTTCTTCACTTTCCTTGGGTTTTTGGTTTGTGCTGAATAGGTTAGTTGTTTTTTTGGGTTATGCTGATCTCTATTTTTTTATATGAACCTGCTTTTCTTGGTAGTTTAGTATAGATTGGATTACCTTGAAGACGCAGATCTGGTAGTTGGTTGTTGAGATTAACTGGTCTAGGGAAAGTTCTATCAATCTTTTTCTTTTCCTGTTTTTCCTGTTTTTCCCGTTTGGAGCTGTATCATTGAGTTTTTCATTTGAGTGATGGGTTTTTGTGATTTGGGTGTTTAGCATTTCCGAGTAGATCTGCTTGACTAACTGTTGACTTGATCAAACAGTGAAGAGAGGTAAAGGATCTGGAGTTGTATAGAGATTTGGATCTCATGTGTCGGTCTCTTAGTTGAGCAGTTTAGCATGTTTTGAGCACTGAGAAATCTTCAATAGATCAGATAAGGAAAAAGCGTGAAAGAGTTGGAAGTTCACCTCCTCTTGTAAATAAATAACCATTCAAATATTCGAGTGTTTACCAACTCTGAAGTTTGATATGTTTGATTTATCATCTCAATAATTCTAAAATGAAGAGGGTTCATGGATTTGTGGTTGTCATGAGAGCTTCTATTTCGTGGTGAGTTGTTTATGGATATACGACTGTTTGACAGCTCTTCATAGATCATATTGGTTATTTGGTCACCCTTTTTTTTGCCACATTAGAATAGGAAGAGAAAATGAAAGCTGCAGAGGACAAGAATTGTTGCGAGTATGGGACTGCAGCCGACAATCTGAGTAGTAACATTCGCAATTTTGAGTTCCACAAGGGGATTGGCACTAACAGGGGATCAAATTCTCGAATTGTTTTAAGTTCACTTAGTAAACCGACTCCATCCAAATGGGATGATGCACAGAAATGGCTTGTTGGTATGTCTAATGGGGTTGATCCAGGACACTCCAAAGCGAACAGGCCTAGAAATTCAAATGCAGATGAGCAGAGACATGGGTTTCCTATAACTCAGAAGGGTAGGAATCCTGGCGAGGGAGCAAGTGATTGCGAGCAGGTCATGGTTTCAAATCTGGATGAAGGAGAGACTAAGAATATTGATTACAGTGAATCACTTTGGAGGATCAATAAGCCATCAGAGGACTCGTCGATGATACGATCAGTCTGCGTGAGGGACATGGGAACTGAGATGACTCCAATTGGTAGCCAGGAGCCTTCAAGGACAGCTACGCCAATCAGAGCTACAACTCCTTCACTGAGGAGTCCCATTTCCTCTAGGACATCAACTCCTGGAAGGCGCAATCAAGGAGTGCAATCTATGGAAAGTACCCAAGTTGATCAGGGGACTGTTCAAAACAGAACAGAGGCAGTCCTTCCTGGAAGGTCTAGTTTTTCTGGGACTGGGTGGGTAAACAATGATGAGGAAGAATCGGAAGCTTCAAAGATACTTCAGAAGACCAATTCTGAGCGAGACAGAAGACTAAGTATGTTGGAAACACGTGCCATGGCTTGGGATGAGGCAGAAAGAACGAAATACGTAGCAAGGTGAATGCTGTTACTCTATTCAATTCTTCTGCCTATTTATTGGTTACTTGTTTTATCCACTTTTAGTTGCAATCTAGATGCCTAACTTTCAGTTCTTTTGCTCATCATCTCCTTCATTTCTTTGACTGAAAGGTTTTTAGCTGAAATTCTAGTTCCAGAGAACAAAAAATGAAAAAACAAACAAAATTGAGCTCATTTTGTTTTAGTCCTTGTAGACTAATAGGTTGGTGCCTTTTTCCTAAGTCTTCATTGTTGCTTGTTTTAACATGACATTGCAATCAAATGCAGAACATGTTAAGA
The DNA here is from genome assembly GCF_984573655.1 of Nuphar pumila. NCBI lineage: Eukaryota > Viridiplantae > Streptophyta > Magnoliopsida > Nymphaeales > Nymphaeaceae > Nuphar > Nuphar pumila. Next base: position 25,823,191 of record NC_143256.1, on the reverse strand, counting down.
GGGGTCTTTGCCAACAAAAGTATCGGTGTTTTTGAAATATGAATGAAATATTAAAATTAATGTTCATTTATAATGATCATCTATATAAGAGTATCAGAGCAATGTAGTCACTTTCAATGGGTTCGATAAAGATGGTAGTAGTCTCATGGTTTAAAATTTGTTACATCTTAGCATCTCTTGCAACTGCTTTGTGCCTTGTAGGAAACCCAATATTTCCCATGATACACGCAGCTATATGTTGTTTCCAGAATTACATGCAGAAATACACTTTACCTTCTCAGGAAATGCATAAGAACTTCATGTTGCAATGGAACTTCCCCTTTTAGCGGCATCACTTTTGGCAGAGTATTAACGTTAGGCCATTAGTAACGGTGTACCCATCTAGGTTAAAGTTATTAATTTTTCGACTGAGTCTGTGATTCTTTGGTGATGGCTAGCATGTTCTTTATTCACAGAAACGGCTTCATGGTGCCATCCCAACCTTTTTCCTAACCATGCATAAAATTCAAGTGTTATTACTGTGGAGCGTCTTGTTTGCATTCTTGCAAGCATGAGCTTCTCTCTGATGGTTGAATAATGTGATTTCAGATACAAACGTGAGGAGATGAAGATTCAAGCCTGGGAGAATAGTCAGAAGAGAAGAGCTGAAGCAGAGATGAGGAGAATAGAGGTATTTCATAGACATTTGTATTTTGAGCTTGTTTATGTGTATTTATAATAACCGTTTGGTGAGGAAATAGCCTTCTTTACATGCAAGGCTGGACATTGGATGCTTGATATATAGTTTATGTTATAGGGATGGGACACAGGTAGGTATGTTTGCATTAATTTGTTTACATCCAGTGATGTATAGAAGGCTAAATGTTCATCTATTGCTCTTCCCTTGGCAAACCATCTTGACCTCTGAGTTGTCCTATATCATCAAGAGTCTCTTTTCTGCAGAAGTATTCATCTCAGGATGGAGGTACATGATAGTGTAATCACTTAATGAACCTTGTCACCACATCCGTCCATCTGGAGAAGGGTGAGGTTATTTACTGTCCTGTATACGGCAGCATTTCATAAATATTGAAGTTCATCACTAATCCTTACCGTGATGTGTCTGTCACTTTTATTACTGACGCTAACTGTTGGAGTTATGTTGATTCTTGTTAGCCTAAATTATGTTCTTATCCATTTTATTTTCCATTTTTGTCATAGATTTCCTCACTCTATGCATACTTTAATTGTGTTCTCCCATTAGATATTAATTTTCTGAAACATTGCTGTTATTATCATAGAGTCATTGATCTTTTTTGTTTTGTTAACATTTGTATCAAATGCAGGTTAAGACTGAAAGAATGAAATCTCATGCACAAGAAAGATTGTCAAACAAGTTGGCTGTGACTCGGCGGAGAGCAGATGAAAAATGTGCAAATGCAGAAGCCAAAATGAATGAGCAAGCTGTAAGGACATCAGAGAGAGCAGACTACATTCGAAGGACTGGTCATCGTCCAACTTCCTTCTTTTCCTTCAAGTTGCCATCATTCTGCTGGTAAAAGAGATGCAAAAGTTTTACACAAATATGATCTATTGGTGATCAGGCAAGCAATGCTCTTGTATTTGCACCTGCATGTGGGTGTGATTTCCACTTTTCTTATCAGTTCGGCCATGTTGTCATTGTGATTTTTTACATTGTGACTTACATTTCAAGCATTAGTGCCTCTGTTTTGCCCAAATTCTGCATGGTGATGGTTATTTCTGTTGTCTTCTCATAAGATGAAGACAACTAGAACCAGAATGTGCATGCATTACATACATACATGTGTGTGTGTGGAGAGAGAGAGAGAGAGAGAGAGAGAGAGAGAGAGAGAGAGAGAGAGAGGACCATCCAACCAGAAGGAAAGTCGGAACTCTAAAATCGACAATGATTTTCATAGGCATTTCGGATGTGTTTAATGTGACTTTTTTACCATCAAACAAACTTTGGATTGAGTTGTTTGAACAAAAAAAGCTCACTTTTTGTATAGTAAAATTTTAGATGCACTGTGGGCTGTTGATTTTTTTTGTTATTAAATAATATGTTTAACTATCAAAATATTATAGTCAAACATAATTTTTACTAAATAAACTATAGAGAACAAATATACAAGATCTGATCCATGAAAACACTCAACATATGGGAAAGGAGCGCAGTTTAATCATGAATTATGATCATATGAAAGCCTGCTTTGTCTAAATTGGAGGATCATATGACGCAGGCCAATCATCTTTAGTGTCAAAGACTTGTGGTCTAGTACGAAAACAAGCCAGTCTGAATGGGTGACCAAATGCATTTCATGCTGGGAGGTATAAGAATCCCGTTACCATTTTGAATAACTGTCTGAATTTGAATTTGTCTATCAGGCCCATTGAGTGTCTTGAGTTGCTCTCATAACCAATTACTTGTTCTCTGGAATGCAAGATTTCAAAGCCTTATCAGGCAGTCATCCATCTTTGTGTCTTCGGATAATAGTAGTCTAAGCATGTTCTCCAATCTGCCTACATGCCCATGCTTCACTAGCCATGGTCACCACAGTTGTGTGTGTTGTTAAAAACTGTAAAGGGCAAATTTTTGAAGTGCAAAAATGCACCATTCCTTGATAGATACATGTTCACTGCATAACAGACTGAGGCTAACAACTTTGGGTACAGAGGAATAGAATGACTCGATTGGAAGAACAGATGAAGATGAACGTCAAAAATCTGTCTTGGTGTCACCTTAAGGATTCAATCCAGTATCCTTTTAATGTACAACAAATCCTACAAGGGTAAACTGTCTTACTGTTGCTGTGCCTGTATATATACAATTTGGACAAGCATATTGTTATACAACCAACCGCCTATCAAACAGGTCCACAACATTGGATCTAGTGTCCGGCACCATTTTCTGCTTCTGAGTTTGGGTATCTGAGCCAACCCCAGCTTAAGATTAATGCTGAACTTGTGATTTCCATATATCCAACACCCACTAACTGCCAAAGCCACTTCCACCAAACTGACCATGCTAACCATTTTTGCCCCCTGGCTCCATGTATGTTCTCTCAAGCGCTGCAAGCTTCCTTGTTAGTACTAGTCATTCAATACACTGGAATCTGCTACACCAACTTTCACATTCGTGATATTTGCCCATCCACCACGCCCATCTGGAGTGCATTTGTCACCAGTCAATAAATAACAGCTACAGTCTCGAATATTGCCGTATTTTTTAAAAATCTTGCATTTTTGTCACAAGGTTTTCAAAAACTGATACAATTAAAAAAAAAGAACACGATATATTGCTTATTTTAGAAATATCACATTTTTATCCTCATATTATCATATTATTAACATGATATTATATCTTAATGTTTTTTCTTATATTTTTAAATTTTATTTCCATGAATTTCCCTAAATTTTTTTTTTTTTATTTATCGCTTCTGGAATCCTGATAACGAGATCTGTGACTATGTTTACGGCTACAAGAAACTTGTCTTTGATGATGGACTTATCTTTTGTACTTGTGGTGAATGTGAACGAAATGATGCCTGTTTGCTCCTAAAAGGAAAGGGTAAGTCTTGGTGCACCGTATCATTTGGATCACATTGCACCTATAAGTCACATCATAGCCAAGAAGCCACAATCCATCCTAACAGCATGTAGCTGCAACAGGCCACCCACCAAAGTCTTATCAGGCGTTCCTCTTTGCCAACAGTGGGAATCAGCAGATGCTTGTGCAGTCACCCATTATCCAGCACTTTCCGTGAGAATCTAACACCTGTCTTCATCCACATGGCTCTCTCTCACGCACACACACACACATTCTTAATTGTTGCAATACCCAATCTTACTGTTCGAACAACACTGTGGCTGGGGGTGCCTGAGTACAATTTTTTTAACTTAGGAGGCAGCTTATTCAGTCATAGTGTCATTCATGTTAGGTTTGGTCGGGTTGCCCCAGTCTCGCCGTCTCACCACTAAATCAGGTTCGGGTCGAGTCGACTTCATGACTTGACCACAGTCAGGATCTGTAACCATGAGAACATCTGCCAAATACAAGACATAGGCTGACTCATTCCACTTTATCTACATTGACCATAGTCCACTCTTAGTCAACTCCATGCCTGACCTTCAGGAAGAATCTCTTACCAGTAGAATATCCAAAACAATTTCTGATTACAGTAAGTAAAAACTTCTCACAAATGGTGATCCCCATCTTTGATCAACAGGCTTTTAACTCCTTTTCCTGGATTGCAGTTCATTTAATTTTCTACTGAGAATTTTAGGCTTTTAACTGCCACACTGCCACATTTCTAATGGCCTCTGCTCTGCATGAGCTTACTGCAGGGCTTTTTCTTATTAAATGAACAATAAATAGTTTCAGTTGAAGTAGCACAGAGGCTTGAAAGTTTGTCCAACTTTTTCTGATCATGGGTAGTAATATAGAAAGCTTCATGCCTGTTAACAGTCCACTTCAACCTACCAACAGCGGCCTGTGGTCACCCATTTGTGGAACACTCTTGTCCATAATTTGACAGTATATCCGGTTTATTCTTCCACTAGCTTTTTATAACAATTCTTTGTGATCAAACATCCAATTTCTTGTTTTCCACTTTAGTATTTTATAATTATTTTTTTAGTGGGATTTCCGGAATCTGGGCCTTCTTCGTCTTTGGACTTTTACAGTTGCAGTTCAGAATGTAAATGTTAAAAATTATTTACAGTGGTAGTGGCTATGGGAGTTCCATATTTATTCTCTTGCCGGACATTCAGTGAACAAGGTTATGACAATGTTTCCACTCTTTCAGTCTTCTCAGACACCAAACTGCTCCTTGATTTTCTCCATAATAGCTGGCAAAAATCAATGCTGAGGCCATTTCTGATTTTCTTGTGTTATTGCTTCAAAATGGAGCAGCAAAGTTCATGCTAGCTGTCTGAGAACAAAACATCTCTCTCTCTCTCTCTCTTAACGGAAAACCTTTACCACACAAAAGACAAATTACAGTTTTTGCATAAGCTGGCCCCGAAGTATTACCTTTTTGAGAGAGAGAGAGAGAGAGAGAGAGAGAGAGAGAGAGAGAGAGAGAGAGAGAGAGAGAGAGAGAGGTGAGGTTCATTAACTTCATTCCATGCATCAACTTAACAAATCAAAACTAAAATACCATTGAGTTTTCATGCCCTGAATATCTTCATACTAAACCCAAGTCTGATCTGAGTTTTGATTAAAATCTGCAATTTTTAATTGTAAAAAACATGAAAAATATTATTTTACGGAGTATGGTCCTGGTATGGTTTATGTAATTTTATTGGATACGGGTATGGTTTTCCTTGCGGTAGATTCAGTTGAACCCAAGTCCAGATCCACTACCAGCGCTTCTTAGTGAGGTCTGGGTGCAGATCCACCCAATTCTCGCTACGTGTTAACACCCTTAATCTCGTGGATTGGGCCCATCCAAGCGTGTGATATACCATAATCATTGCATCTCCTTATTGACCCAGAAGTTAGAGAGAAATGGGGATGGCAGTGGACAGGGCGGAGGCGGGGGACAAGGTGTCCACTCCCTCCCTCTCTCAAAAATTTGCCCTCCATTCCCGCCTTCATTCCTGCACGGGTTTTGATTTTAACCTCTATTCCCCGTTTCATATCCTCCATCCTTGGTCCAAACGGGTTGAAGCGGGGTGGAGCCCCGTTTCCCTAGTCCTTTTGTCGCTATCGCCTTCTGTCGTTAGAGAAAGGAAATGTGACAAATGGGTGCTCGTGCGGCTCGTTAGAGGAAGGAGAGAAAGGAAAGATGAGATATTTGAGAAAGAGATTTATGTTAGGGTTATATATATATATATATATATATATATATATATATATATATATATATATATATATATATATATATATATATAATTTTCTTAATGAGGATTCAGGACGGGGCAGGGAGGGGAAAAAAATAAGTCCATCTCTTCCTCCATCCCACACGGGTTTTGATTTTAACCTTCATCCCCCGATCCATTTCTTGTTTCATGTCCTCCATTTCCAGTCCAAACGGGGCGAGGCAGGGTGGGGCCCGTTTCCCCCGTCAACTGCCATCCTTACAAAGAGAGAGAGAAATGGGTAGGTGCAAAATTGATACGTGCTAAATGAGTTTTGCTGCCCTTGCAGTGGTTTTTTTCGTAGTTTTGACCCTATAAATGTGTTGGGCATGATCAATTTATGAGGAATCTACACTTGGATAATGTGTTTTCGATAAAAAAAATGATATTTAGAGCCTCAAAATTTACAAAAATTTTGGATCGTTGATTCTTCAAACCTTATAAAAACCCACCCATGTGTCAAAATCAAACACTTCAAGAGTTGATTCCTATAAAATCAAGTACATAGATTTGTTAGAACAATCGGTGACCAAAAACAGGATTTAAGAAAATTGAGATCCCAAGCCTAGAGACATGTTCTTAAGATCACTATCTTTATAACTTCAATCGCCTCACTTTGGGAATTTCGAAGATGCAAAAATAGTTTGTTACGATTGAGTTTCCAGGATATAACTAGGCTTGAACTTCAAGAGTGTCATTGCTTTGCAAGATCAGGTGACCTCTCCCACACTTGAACTTGGAAAGCCAAATCGAGAACAAAAGAATAGAAAGAGAAAGCTTGAAAATAAAAAATTATGATAATCCAAAAGGCGAAAATATGAAAAAAATTATAGACTTTAGGAAGGCCAAAATGTTTTGTGATAAATGAGATTAAAGGCCACAAATCCAACAATTTAAAAATAGGATAAAAATGACCCTGAACAGTCACCCACCTTTGATTAACGATCAATGACCTCCAAAATCGTCCAACATTCACAATTCCCCATAAATGCTATATAAATGCATTTTAAAGTCTTTTAAACGGCCAGACCTTTTGAAAACGGAAAGTCAAAAAATGGCTTGGTCAAAGCGGACCACATCTGTAAAATCCATGTTAAAAAAAAAGTTTGGGTCGGACCTGGGTATACCCCCCCCGACCTCTTTTTAAGAAGTTCGAGGGTTAGGGTTTCTCATACAAGAAACCCTAACCTTCCCCTTCTCCTTTCGTCTGCCGCCGCAGCGGCCGCTCACCCTCTCTCCCTCTCTGCTGCATTTTTTGGCAAGCCACCAGTGACCACAGCCGTCGGTGACCCTCCGCCACCGCCCGCCTCCCTCTCTCTGTTACCCTCCTCTCCCTCTCAGTCTCCCTAACTCTCGAGCTCCCTTTGCCATCGAAAACCCTCGCTGGAACCCCCATCTCGTCGACAATGCCACCTCTTAAGTAATATATATCTCTCTCCCCCTCTGGTTGTCTTCTCATGCCTTCTTCCCCATACACGGCAAAGGGGAGGGCACCATGCCCTTTTCCCTCTCTCGCTCAGGGTACAGGTGGCAGTGGAGGGGCTCGACCCCTCCCTGTGCCATTTGCTTGCAAAGAAGGGGCTCGACCCCTCCTCGTTCTTTTTTTGTCCAATAGGTAGGGTTGGGCTTGGCCTGTCAGTCGAGCCCACACCTCCCCCCGAGTTCTTCTTCTTTTTCTTCTTCTCTGTTTCTTTTTGGTCGATCGGTAGGGGCTAAAGCCCTTGCCTGTCATTTTTTCGGCAAGCCGGCAGGGGCAAAGCCCCTGCCACTTGGGTACTTTTGGCAGACAGAGGCAAAGCCCCCGCTTCTAGTCCTTTTCTTGATGCAGTGGAGAGGCCGAGCCCCTTCCCTTTCTCCAACTTTACCCCTTTACCAAGGGAGAGGGTGTTGTCGCACCCTCCTCGCCCTTGTTCCAGCCGACAACCTGCAGGCAGAGGCTGCTTTTTCTGCAGCAGTCCGACAGGGGCATGTCTTCTGCCCCTGCTCCTTTTGTCAGGACGAGCAACAGGCAGAGACACAACCCCTGCCCCTTCCCTTCTTTTTGAATTAGTAGGCAAGGGATGCACTACTGCCCCTTTCTTCTTCTTTCATTTTATTTTTAATACACTAACATATCGTACCTTCGCAGCTTGCGTAATGGAGCCTTCTCGTGCCTCGTGGCCCAAGACCATCGTTACCTACGCTCGTAGGTGCACACAACCTCGTGACTCCTCAAGGTAGGAGAAAGTTGCGTAAATGACAATAAAGGACTAAAATAACATAATATGGATTAAAAATCTAAAAATGGAAAAGAATAAATATATATGTATACATATATCTATTTACGTACGCTTTTAATTCAAGGATGCGGTTTCACAATCCTTGTTCTTTTACTTTCTTGCCTTTACATTTTCTATCGTCGCCACACTTTTACGTGCACAGGCACCTTTCTGTATTTAAATTCTTGTCTTTACGTTTTTTGTCACCACTATGCTTTTAGGTGCACAGGTTTTTTTCCTGTATTTCAATTCTCGCCTTTACTTTCCTGCATTTATATTCCTGTCTTTACATTTTCGCACATAAATTCCTATCATTACTTTCCTATCGTTATATTTCTGTTGCCGCCGCGCTTGAGGTGCACAAGCCTTGTTTTTGCATTTCTGCTTTCAGTTGTGTTCTTGCTTCTTATTGTCTCGCGCAGTGCTCGGTCGTGCCCTTGTGGCTCCTTCCGCGCATTGCCTTGCAGGGCGCGCAGGAGCACCTACCAACTTTGCGCTTTTTAGGAAAGATGTGAAGTTGGGTATTGGTGCTTTAGTCTCGAGAAAAGGGCTTTTGTGCGGGGTTTCAGCTTCTCCAGAGCGCAGATGTGCAAGCAAAGGTGGAGCACCCTAGCTCCTTCCTTCACTCCGAGTTGATGTACTAGGGAGTATTTTGTTGGATCGAGGGTGATCCTAAGACTTTCATGATACTGATGGACAAGTCATTAATGACCACCTCACGAGCAAATGACTCGGCTTCCCCAATCATCAGAGTTAAGGGAAAAGGACTACTGTAATTATCCTAGGTGGTAGCTCCCAAGTACTTCTGCAGAAGTAGGATACATCCATAGGCCACGAATGCCCTTGAGGAATTCTCTCTTGGTCATTGACCGTCCTCTTGGGGAGCTAACTGAGTCATCCATTCGAGTTATCTAAAACACATGGCATAATAAAACTTCGTTTTAGTCTTGGCTATTTCTATGTTTCGCGTCTATGCGTACCCACATGCCAGCTAATATCGAAATGATAAATATTTTGTTCACACTTTTGATCACTTATGAGATATATGATTAGTTTATGCTTAACTGTGGTAGATAGTCACTTCTGCATGCGGAATCAATTATCCATGTTAGTTCATCTCTACTTATGATAGCAATTGATTGTGCTAATATAGCTCATTTCCTGCATAGCTAGTTGTTCTTGCTTTCATAATTATAAATTATTGTAAACTGCTTATCATATGGTTATTTCAATTCTTTATTGTCTTATGTGTGTACCTACCAGTTTTTGTCGACTGGCTCATTTTATGGGCAGGTGACTATTAGGCAGCCTACTTGACGACAATGATGTGATACAAGATGATTTGAGGCTTCACTCTCCTGCTCACAGGTTTTGAGCCCTAGTTCCTTGTTGGAGTTTTGGAGTTTTGTCTCTGAAGAAATCCCCAAACTTTTGTACAAATGATAATTGCTAATGAATATATTTTGATCTCACTTTTGTCTTGTAAAAATGCTTTTGATAGTGGTTTTAAGCAAGGTTTTTGGTGCTAACGTGCCCAAAGTTGTCAACTTGTTTCGTTTTCAAAATAAATTGTTTCCGCTGATTCTTTAAAAATGAAAACTTTGAAAAACCTTTTTATTTTTTACGTATTTTCAAGGATTTACAAGTTTGAAATTTTGGAGTATTACAACTTGGTATCGAAGCCAAGATAGGAAGAGTTGAGCCTTGACCATCAAACATCTCATGGCGCTGTAAGTAAACTTCTTTTGCTTTTAATCTTTAAATACATGCTTAAACTAAAATATTATATTTGCTTTGTCGAAAGTACTTTTGTGAAATGGATCCGTCGGCTGGTCCCAATAGCGGTCAGAGCAAAGGCGCACGTAGGATGCATGCTCATTCTATTAGGAGGAGGGGCCGCTTCATGGAAAGGGGTGGACATGAAATATCCTGGACAGGTTACTGGGCTAACCGCCCACCCCTACCCACCTTCACAGATGATTCAGACGCTCCACTACCGGCCGACTACCAGATATTGTTGGTAGCAACATGGGCCGCGGTGTATGCCAGGAGGAATGGGCATGTGCCTTCGCATGTTCAGGTCAACCAACATGCCACACCAGATGCATCGGGAGAAAATAGTCTCCTAGAGGTCCAATTTGAGTGTGTCTTCTGTGGAGACATAGGCCACACTCTAGACACTCGTTTCCTTAGGGCAGAACACGATAAGGCAATCACAACACAGGAACTTGCACACGCCACCATTTTGATTCTGGACACGTTGGACCTACCACCAGCAATTGATGAGCAACCACTACTCCCAGTAGGCACGAAAGGCCATGTGCCACTAGTGTACACTCTCACACCTGACTTGCCAATAAACATTTTTTATTCCCCAATATACATCTCAGACTCGTCAATGAACATCTCTGACCCATCTGAGTACTCGCCTACGACGCCACTCTATAGGAAGGAGACCCCTTGCGCTGAGCTGATCATGCATAATATTCATATTTTATTCATCTTTATTTATGCATGATTTATGATAAAATCGCATTAAAGTCCCATCTTTATCGTTGTTTTTTAGAATTTGGTTTAAATTGTTTTTCTTGAAAAAAATTGCATTTCTAGAGCCTAACCTACATTTTTCAGTGTTTTTATTAATTAGAGTTTTTCTTAATTGTAGCTCAGTTAGATTAGGACTTATTTAATTATTTTGAATTAGTTCTAGAAAAATATCCCTTTGAAAAACATGTTTTAAGAAGAGACCTGTTTTGGAAATTGAGAAAAACTATCAAACTCTTTTTGAAATTTCAAATTCTAACCTAATTATGGATTAAAAATAGTATGCTTTCAGCTGGAGAAAACATTTTTTCCAGCAGCCTCAATCCCTCCTCTTCTCTTCTTTTTACTCCCTTCCTTTATCTCCTTGCCAATTTCTCTACCTCTTTGTCTTCTTCTTCCTCCTCTTATTCTTCTTGCTTCTAGCCCTTCTCGTCTCAAGTAATACAGTCTTTTTGTCTAGGAGGTACTTGCTTTCAGCTGGGATTAGCCACCTTCTCTTCGCATCCAATCTGTCGGAGGTGATCCGCAATGGTTTGCTTCTTTCTCTCCCGTTTCACGTAGTTTAGGTTTTGCATCGCATAAAGCACAACATCGCATGTAACTTTGTTAGATCTTCACATCATCTGCATATTTAGATTAGTTAGTTTAGTTTTATTGCATCTAAAAAATAAAAAGAAAAGAAAAATAGATTTTGTTTTGATAATTTAGCCGTTTCTTGATTTAAATAGATCGTTAGTTTTAGCATAGGGTTTCATATATTTTCATGTTTCTTGATTAAGTTCTTGATTAGTTTAGGTTAGATCTAATTTATAATAGCTCGTTTCATGTTTTTTTTTATTTCGGTGCTTTTTCAATCTAATAAATAATATTGTTTTATTTAGCCGATATGCCTTATTTTATCAAGTTATCCTTTTTTTGAATAGCTTAGATTAAATTCTGTTTTGTTTTGTTTTAACAGTTGAATAGTTAGTTTTTTTTTTATTCTAGAAAATTTCTATTCATTAGTTTGATTAGATTTAGTTATTAAAAGTCACCGATTATTGTTTTAGATAGTTATATTTTATATTTTTTTATTGTAGTTTCTGATTCACGTCAAATTTTACTTGTTTACAGTAATTAGATTAGTTTTAGTTTTAGTCTAATGTCATTAGATTAGTTTACTCTAATTCGCCCTTAGTTAGTTTAAATTCATGTTAACCGATTAGTGCAATTATCATTTTCTTGCTAGCATAGTTAATTTTATATTTTTTATATATTGTGTTTTGTTGTAGCTTAGATTAGGAATAACTTTAGTTAGTTTAAATTATATTGAATGCACGTTAGCTGTTTTAGAGTTATTAATTGTTATTTATCATGCATGTGTAGTTAAAATTAGGATAGCCAATTTTCATGTTTCTCATTGCATTTGATTTTTAGCATAGATTAGGTTAAATTTTATTTTAGATTTATTTGTTAGTCTTGAAAAATCATACAACATATAGTTTTAGTTAGTTTCATTTAGTTGTTTTTAGTTTCTTGATTTATTAGTTAGTTTCTTGAAGTAGTTTGTTGCAAATTAGTTCTTGAATTATAGTTAGTTAGGTTGTTTTGCTATTTTGTCTTTTAGTGTTAGTTGTTATTAGTTTGTTCATAGTTAGTTCATGTTATTAGTTTAGCTTTAGCTAGTTTAATTTTTGTTTTTGTTGATTTATTTTGTTTATTAGTTATTAGATTTCTTGTTTAGTTTTCGTCGTATTGTTTTGTTTCTTGCAGGGAAGAGTTTGGGCGTGCAGTGAAGCCCTTTTCGTACCCCCAAAGTGCTCTCGGCCCCTTCAGGCCCTCAAAAGTGCCCTCAGGGAGCCCTTAAGCAAACCATGCAAAAGTATTCAACCTAGAAGGGACAAAGGGGAAGGAAAAAGGGAAGCAAATCAAGCCTCAAGCACTGAAGACCTTTTTCCTTTATTTTAAATTAAGATTTTATTTCTTTCATTTATTTAATTCAATTGGGTTTGTAATAAGGTACTTTAATTATTTATTTAAGCCCCATGCAAATGCAACACTCTCTTGTTTATTTAGTTAATTAATCTTTTATTTTTCAAGGTAATAAAGCGTAGTTTAGATTGCGTATTTGAATACAAAATATTTCTCGTTCTCTGATGTCGACCCAGACTCCACCACTCGTGTGAGCCAGTTTTTATATTTTTAGTGTCTGGCTTTCACTTGATTTTCATTAAAAATATTGTTTTAAAAATTATTTTCATAAAACTCACACCAAATTTTGGCACCGTTGTCGGAAAATGGTGAGTAATATGAGTATTTACTTTATTGCCATTGTTTGTTCTCGTTTTACTTAAATTGTTAGTTTACTTCCTGTTCTTTACTTAGGATTGTTTAATTTACTTTTCATGTTGATTATTTAGGATTGTTTAGTTTCTTTTCTGCATTTAGGTTTAGAACCACGTGCTTGCACGCCCTAGATTCCAGCTTACCTTTCTTGCACGGCTCACCTATTAGGATACTCTTAGAGGTTACTGCACACGATTGGTACCATGCTCATAGTTTACTTTTCGCAAAAATATTTGTGGGTGTAAGGGTATGGTGCTTGTTTATTTCATGTTTTCTAGTTCTTTTTCTTTTACCTGCTTTGTGGTTTGCTGTGGTTTGGCCGCACTGCACATTAGGTAGGTAGAAAACCTTTTACTTAGGATGGTTGTTGCACCAGTCTACCCTGAGGTGCATGCAAGGGCGACACTTGCTTGGCCCCGAGCTTGCAGAGATAGTCGAGGACCCCGAGTTCCTTATTAGGAGAGCCTATCGATCCGGCCCCATGGCTCAGGATCAACAGTTGACCTGTCTTCTTAGGAAGTACTTTACTCTCAATTCTTACACTCCGGCATCCTGCATCGCGAGACCCGCTATAGGAGCACCATATTTTGAGATTAAGGCAAGCATAATATAGATGCTTTCATCTTTCTATGGCCTGAACAACGAAGACCCCTACCATTATCTTGATGAGTTCATCGAGATCTGCTCTATAGTGTAGATCAATAATTTTGGGGATAATGCATTGAGGTTAACATTGTTCTCATTCTCCCTCAAGAACAAATCCAAGCAGTGGCTGAAGGCTCTTGATACTGTTTAGATTACAACTTGGGAATACATGCAGTGTGAGTTCTTCAAGAACTATTTCCCAATTGGTAAGATGAACCAGTTTCATAAAATCATTATCAGTTTCTCTCAGATTAAGGGAGAACAGTTCTATGAGACCTGAGAGAGGATGAAAGATCTTCTTCAGAAGTGTCCCCACCACTAGGTGCCCTGTTGGCAACTGGTGCAATACTTTTATGATGACCTGACCGAGAAGGAGAGGCAAATGGTAGACACTTCATGTGGGAGAATATTCATGCTCAAGAGCAAGGATGAGGCATGAACATTATTTGATACGTTGAGCAAAAATGTTATGCACTATGCCATGTTCTCGTAGCTTGATAGGACCACACTTGCTCCTAGTAGTCCTAAGAAGGGAGGGATTTATGAAGTTGGGTTCGAACATGATCTGCAAATCAAAGTGGACCAGTTGACCAGGAAAGTTGATCAATTACTGGCCAACCCAGCTTCACTAAATCCGATAGAAAAAGTGTGTGAGCTATGCGCTAGACCTGCACACTTTGTTTCTAAGTGTCAAGCAATACCACTATATCCTAAATTTGTTCAGGAGAAAGTGAACGTTGCCCAAGGTTTCGCCAAACCGGTGCACGACCCTTATGCACCTACCTATAACCCGAGATGGCGAAATCATTCCAACTTTGCATGAAGAAATCCACAAGAGCCACCCCACTTGTCTTCTCAGATACAACACAGACAAGGTAACTTCCCAAAAGGTTACCCACATCTCATATTTCCACAGGCCCATCCCCAACTTAGCTTGCCTTCTCTTCAGGAGCCCACACCGAACCCATCTTTTCAGAAGAAGCTGCTCAAGACCTTTTCTGACATTAAGGCCAACCTCAGTTCCCACACACAATCAATAGCAAAGCTAGAGACTCAGATGAGACACTTGACTAAGGCCTTGAGCAGGCAAAGTGAGGGAAGCCTCTCCAGTCAGTCTGTGGTCAACTCGAAGGGTAAGGAACCCATGTATCACGACCTGCACCTCATAGAGTCCCACCAAGAACAGGCCAACTTTGTTATGACCCTTCAGAGTAGAAAGGCAGTCTACCCTACTCAGGAGTCGACTGGCGAGCCCACTGCCACACCTATTGACCAGTCGATCTCCTCCATCAGGCTCAAGAAGAACAGGCAGGGCCCACGACCTAGGCCTTCTTCGTATATTCCTCACGCCCCTTTTCCTTATGCCTTAGAAAAACCATACGATTTTGGCAAGCAGAAGGCGCACATACACGAGATGCTTGACATGTTCAAGCAGGTTCATATAAACATCTCCCTGCTTGATGCCATCCAACAAGTGCCTGCCTATGCAAAGTTCCTCAAAGAACTTTGCACGTAGAAGACAAAAGCAATGTCATTGCCCAAGACGATATTCTTGACTGAGCAGGTGAGCTCCGTGTTTCGGCACCAAGACCCACCCAAGCTCAAGGATCCTGGAGCATCAATTATCTCTTGTATCATCGGGAACATGACTATCGAGCATGCATTGCTCGATCTTGGGGCAAGAGTGAACACTTTGCCAGGTTTCATTTATGACACTTTGGGATTGAGAATTTGAAGCCCATGACTACTATCTTGCAGCTAGCTGACAGGTCTACCAAGTGTTCATAAGAAATCTTGAAAGATGTGTTAGTCAAGGTCGAGGACTTCTACTTCCCTGTCGACTTTCTTATTCTGGACATGAAGGGCACTGATGCCACTCAACATATCCCTATTATTCTGAGCAGACCATTTTTGGTCACTGCCCATGCTCATTTTGATTATCATACTGCGAAGATGGAGGTTTCTTTGGGCAACAAGCGTGTACGATTACATATCTTTGATGTTGCCATGAGAATGACAAAACATGATGAATGCTTTCACGTGACAAACGTCATAGGGAAGCAATCTGATCCACAGTTGGATGTGTATCTTCCTAGTCATTCGGTTTCTGACTCACCATCATTTGAGACTAGTCTCCACGTGGAGATTAAGCTCCTTTATCCCAAGTTTTAGAGTCATCGTACGATACATAGGGGTAGAGTTGGAGGAAACATAATACACAGTGTCACAGATGACACTATTTTCTTTAGAGCCCCTGATTGAGCATGACTTCACGTCTATTGATCTCATGGACGATGAAGGGTCTCCAAAGATTCGTTTGGCTGAGGACGTAAAACCTAGCGCTTTATGGGAGGTAACTCATATTTATGATGTATTATTAGTAGCTTTAGTAGTTTTTTATTTTTCTATTTTTTTTTATGAGCGTGAATGATAGAACATGTATGTATTGCATTTTTTTGTATTTTTATGAGTTGCAAACTGTGAGACAGGTGGAACCTCTGCAGAGCTATTCACATGTCATATCAGGTAAGGTTCTACAGTGTGGATCAGGTGATTTCTACTCATGTTCTTCCATTTATTTTGTTCTCATATGCATTTACTCAGTTTTATACAAGCATGGGGGAGTGCCACTGAGAACCGTGTCATTAAAGCATGGGGAAGGGTGTAGTTTGTACACCCAAATTGTTTTGTCTTTGTACTTGCATGTTTGATGACAACTCATAAAAATTAGGCTTTCAAAGAATGAGTTTGAACTTATATGAATGCTTTGCAAAATCTAATGTTTTAAGAGAATTTTTAAGCCCCACAATTTTTTTTTTCTGCAGACTGATCTAGAAAAACATGGTTATTTGTGTAGATTTTAAAGTAATGATTATATATGCATGTTAGAGTTTATTGTGAATCATAAGTATAAATATGCCTAATTTATTTTTGAAAAACTAAGCAGATCAACAACATTGAAAATAAGAGCTCAAAATGTGAAAAGAGCATACGTTTAGTTGTTTGATCTCTTTGTACTCTCTAGTAGCTGGGCTCAGACACAAGTTGAAGTGTTTGAGTCCCATGTCAAAAAGGATTACGAAGAAAATCACTTGTTTGTCTAAGTTAATATATGTGGCCTATTTTGTTTGAGCGAGTAGAGCCTGAGGAGTGTTTACACTTAGTGCCCTAAAGTCATCTGATTTGGGAGCCACCAGCCCAAAAGCCTGTTACATGGACTTTATAGAGAGCTTAATAGATGTTGACATTGCACATGACAAAGAAGTAGACTATACGTAAACTATGAAAATTGAAGGTCTAGTAACTTGGGTAATTAAGTCTGAGGGATACTTTGTATCTGGTGCCCTAAGGTCGTTTGACCTGGGAGTCAGTGAGCCAAAGCTCGTTACATGGATCACAAAACTAGAAATTTGATATAGTGTTCAACAAAATAAAGAAAGAAAAAGGGTGAAAATTTGAAAAATCAAAGAAAAAGAACATAAAAGAAAAAAAAGTTCACTGCTTAGAAGCAATTTTTGAGAAAACCTGTGCAGAAAACATATGAGTGAGGATAAGTAAATAATGACATGTATATATTTGATTTTCTGAGAATAAAATGTAAATGATTATTCTATTTAGAAAAGTAGAAGAAAAGGTTTTATTCTGTGGTGGACTATAAAATACTCTAATCATGTTTTGATAATGCACGTGCATGAAATATTTATGAAAACAAACTTCTTAACTGCCTAATGATTTTTGTTTTAAAATTTTTATGCATACATGACAGAGATGTTTGTGGGTAGCATCACTGCAAACCCTCACAAGACGTTACTCATCCACTGTGGTAACCCAAGGGTTTAAAGGGCTTGTTGCATATGTTAAATGCAACCGTGATTCCTACGAAAGTAAGTTAGGTTTATTTTGATTAGTTTAGTATTTTTGCTTTTTGCTTCAGTTTGCTCGAGGACTAGCAAACAATAAGCATGGGGTTATTTGATCATGCATAATATTCGTATTTTATTCATCTTTATTTATGCATGATCCATGATAAAATTGCATTAAAAACCCATCTTTATCATTGTTTTCGAGAATTTGGTTTAAATTGAATTTTTCAAGAAAATCGCAGTTCCAGAGTCTACCCTACATTTTTCAGTGTTTTTATTAATTAGAGTTTTTCTTAATTATAGCTTAGTTAGATTAGGACTTACTCTATTATTTTGAATTAGTTTTAGAAAAATATCCCTTTGAAAAACATGTTTTAAGAAGAGACCTATTTTAGAAATTGAGAAAAATTATCAAACTCTTTTTGAAATTTCAAATTCTAACCTAATTAGGGATTATAAATAGTATGCTTTCAGCTGGAGAAAACATTTTTTCCAGCAGCCTCAAGCCCTCCTCTCTCTTGCGCCTTTTCTTCTCTTCTTCTTACTCCCTTCCTTTCTCTCCTTGCTGATTTCTCTGCCTCTTCATCTTCTTCTTCCTCCTCTTATTCTTCTTGCTTCTAGCCCTTCTCGTCATTGGCAATACAGTTTTTTCATTGGGGATGTATTTTCTTGTAGCTGGGATTACCCACCTTCTCTTCTCATCCAATCTATCGGAGGCGATCTATGACAATTTGCTTCTTTCTACCCCGTTTCACGTAGTTTAGGTTTTGCATCGCATAAAGCATAGCATCGCATGTAGTTTTGTTAGATCTTCACATCATCTACATATTTAGATTAGTTAATTTAGTTTTATTGCATCTAAAAAATAAAAAAGAAAAGAAAAATAGATTTCATTTTGATAATTTAGCCATTTCTTGATTTAAATATTGGATAATCTTGATTTAAGTAGATCATTAGTTTTAGCATAGGGTTTCATATATTTTCGTGTTTCTTGATTAAGTTCTTGATTAGTTTAGGTTAGATCTAGTTTATAATAGCTTGTTTCATATTTTTTTTATTTTGGTGCTTTTTAGATCTAGTAAATAACTTTTTTTAGCCGATATGCCTTATTTTATCAAGTTATCGTTTTCTTGAATAGCTTAGATTAAATTCTGTTTTGTTTTCTTTTAACAGTTAAATAGTTTTTTTTTATTCCAATTTTTTTTTATTCATTAGTTTGATTAGGTTTAGTTGTTTAAAGTCATTGATTATCGTTTTAGATAGATTTGCTTAGTAGTCGTTTTAGATAGTTATATTTTATAATTTTTTTATTGCAGTTTCTGATTCATGTCAAATTTTACTTGTTTACAGTAATTAGATTAGTGTTAGTTTTAGTCTAATGTCATTAGATTAGTTTACTCTAATTCGCCCTTAGTTAATTTAAATTCATGTTAGCTGGTTTAACCAATTCATGCAATTATCATTTGCTTGCTAGCATAGTTAATTTTATATTTTTTATACATTGTGTTTTGTTGTAGATTAGATTAGGAATAACTTTAGTTAGTTTAAATTATATTGAATGCGCGTTAGTTGTTTTAGAGTTATTAATTGTTATTTATCATGCATGTGTAGTTAAAATTAGGATAGTCGATTTTCATTTTTCTCATTGTATTTGATTTTTAGCATAGATTAGGTTAAATTTTATTTCAGTTTTATGTTAGTTCTGAAAAACCGTATAGCATATAGTTTTAGTTAGTTTCATTTAGTTGTTTTTAGTTTCTTGATTTATTAGTTAGTTTCTTAAAGTAGTTTGTTGCAAATTAGTTCTTGAATTATAGTTAGGTTGTCTTGCTATTTTGTCTTTTAGTGTTAGTTGTTATTAGTTTGTTCATAGTTACTTCATGTTATTAGTTTAGTTTTAGCTAGTTTAATTCTTGTTCTTTCTAATTTATTTTGTTCATTAGTTAATAAATTTCTTGTTTAGTTTTCATCATACTGCTTTGTTTCTTGCAGGGAAGCATTTGGACGTGCGGTGAAGCCCTTTTCGTACCTCTGAAGTGCCCTTTGAGGTCCCTTTAGGCCCTCAAAAGTGCCTTCAGGGAGCCCTCAAAGAGCCCTTAAGCAAACCATGCAAAAGTATTCAACCTAGAAGGGACACAAGGGGAAGGAAAAAGGGAAGTAAATCAAGTCTCAAGACTACAAAAGCCTCAAGCACTAAAGACTTTTTTCCTTTATTTTAGATTAGGATTTTAATTCTTTCATTTATTTAATTCAATTGGGTTTGTAATAAGGTACTTTAATTATTTGTTTAAGCCCTCTGCAGGGGCAACACTCTCTTGTTTATTTAGTCAATTAATCTTTTATTTTTCAAGGCAATAAATCGTAGTTTAGATTGTGTGTTTGAATACAAAGTATTTCCCATTCCCTGAGATCGATCCGCACTCCACCACTCGTGTGAGCCATTTTTTATATTTTTGGTGTTTGGCTTTCACTTGATTTTCATTAAAAATATTGTTTTAAAAATCATTTTCACAAAACTCACATCATGAGCTACTTCCTTTCACCTCTCGGCGCAGGTTTAAGTGCACGGGTAATAAGAGGAAGTACCTTCGACAATTTACCAGTCATCCCTGGAGGAAGTTAATACCTGTCCAATTTTTTATGGGAGTCTGCGAACTCCATTGCGGATAAATTTTTCTTTTTGGCTTGTACACTAGCATTGTTGGATTTTTGTATTGAATATTTTTGTAATGACTTAAATATTATAAAATATTATGCTTCTCTAACAAGTTATTTGTATTATGACTTGTACCTTATGGTTATTTTCAAGGATGGTATAGAGTTCGAACGAGGACTTGATCGATGAGTGGTTCGAGCAGAGGGGTTTTGTAATGGATTCCCTCAACACTTTGGCCGAGGCAATAAGGAGCCAAGTGCGTTCGAAGCAGAACCAGGCTCTTGCCTAAGAACCAAGGGTCACATTCGAGAAATTTCTAAAGATGGACCCTCTGACATTCATGGACAAGGTGGACCCAAACGCAGTAGAGCATTGGGTCAAGGAGATCGAAAGGGTGTTTCAGGTCTTCTCGGTCCCTGATGAGAAAAGGACGTTGTTCGGGTCCTTTCGGCTAAAGGATGACGCTCGTGAATGGTGGGATATGACTGAGGAAGTGCAATTCTCGATCGTTGAGGTGGTTCCATGGGATGCCTTCAAGAAAGCATTCTTCAAGAACTATTTTCTCCCTCATGCGAGGGAGAAGAAGAAGATCGAGTTTCTGGAGATGTGTCAGAGCAGCTTGAGTTTGGGCAATTACATCCCCAAGTTTCAACCGTTGGAGTGCTACTACCCCAACTTGTTCGAGGATGATTGTGAGTGTGTCGAAAAGTTCATTTGGGGGCTAAAGGAGGGGCTCTGACACATAGTCCTCACTAGTATGCCCTTAACCTTCTCCGCTGACATAGCAACAACCACCCTCTTGAGCGAGGATTGGGAGCGTTCTAGGAACGCGCAAAGCAGGAAGCCACCTACGGTTGGTGGCGAGCAGAAGAAGACCTCTCTTGGCAGCCAGGTCAGACGACTGCCCTTTCTAGTGAAGACCGAGGGAGAGAGGAAGCAAGGCCCTCCAGCGAGGAGGCACCGCCCATAGGGCAACTCGCCACCCAGGTAGCCCTCTAGCGAGGTCTGTCCAAAATGCAATAGATCGCATGCTGGACAGGCTTGCCCTTGCAAGACAGGCGACCGCCTGTATTGTGGCAAGATGGGTCACTTTATTCAGGATTGTCACAAGAAGATAGCTGACGATCTTCGACAAACTGTTGGTGTTCCTCAGCCACCTCAGCAACAATAGTACCAGCAGTCGTAGACGAGCGATATGAAGAAAGTTTTGGGATGCATCTACGCCACCATCGTCGAGCAGTTGACCAAGGGAGAGCTCGTGCAAGGTACTATTTTGGTTGCTAACCAGGCAACCTTCATGCTTTTTGACTGTGGTGCCACACATTCTTTTATTTTTGAGAAATTCGTTGAACAACTGCGTATACCTGTAAAACATTTGAGTGATGCCCTTGACGTGTATAACCCGATTGAAAAAAACACAGTGTGTACCACCTACGTACCCGACGTGGATGTAGTCTTAACAGACCAACATTTGTCGACTTGTGCCATCCTCCTAGACATGATGGAATTTGACGTCATCCTGGGCATTGATTGGTTGCACAGATACCATGCCAGGGTTATTTGCCGAGATGACAAGATTGTTCTATCTCCCCCTGGATGGCCGAGAATGAAATTCAGAGTTCCCAAGCCCGTCTGGGCAAGTCAGATGATTTCATCACTTAAGGCGCAGAGCTACTTGCAGAAGGGATGCACCACCTTTCTGGTCAGTGTCATCCAGTCTGACCCGGTGCCTACTCCCATCAGCGAGCTAGATGTGGTTCATAATTTTATCGATGTGTTCCCACAGAAGTTTCTAGGGCTTCCCCCACCTCGTATGGTATTATTCAACATCGAATTGCTATCAGGCACTGCGTCGATCTCTAAAGCACCATATCAAATGGGGCCAGTTGAGCTCGAGGAGTTCAAGAAGCAGTTGTTGGAGCTGTTGGATCAGGGATTCATTCGCCCCAGTGTTTCACCCTCGGAAGTCCCTGTATTGTTCGTGAAGAAGGATGGATCCTTGCGGTTATGCATCGACTATTGAATGCTCAATCAAGCCACTGTAAAGAACAAATACTCGTTGCCGCGTATCGAGGATCTATTCGACCAGTTGCATAAGCCCAAGATTTTTTCAAATATCGACCTTAGATCCAGGTACCATCAACTCAAAATTAAGGAAGACGACATCTCCAAGACAACCTTCTAGACCAGATATGGGCATTACGAGTTTACGGTCATGCCCTTTGGACTCACTAACATCTACAGGATACTCTAACATACAAGGTTTACCAAAGTAAAGAATAGAGAACAAACTCTCTATTTAGACCACCAGAAAAATTTTCCCCTTTTAGATATGGGACTAAACATTTTCAAAGCACTTTTGATGGAAAAATCAAATCACCAAAACTTTACAAATGTGCTATATTTTGAAACTTTTTCTAACAATCCCCACTAGTTTCAAAATATATTTGGCTTGAATAGAAAACTTATGCATTAGTGACAGTGTCTACATGACTTGGACCCCTACTTAGTGAAAGAAAACCTAAATTAGCCAAGGTGCTAAGTGGACTTACCTTTAACTTAGATCTTTATATTGTCAACTGAGTTTTCAATCACACATAGTTTTTCAAAAGTTTGATTGTGTGGATTTCAAGTTGACACATTTAGAAACTTATGCTTGCCTGGATTTACAAGTGTTCTAGAGAATTGACAATTCTCATAACAAGCAACTCACACTTCTACACTCACATAGGTGAGTTTGTCTAGGTGTACTGTAACACACACCCTAGCCTTAAGGCCTACAAACTCATTAAGAGCTATTAGCTTAACCCTCACATTTGTTATAACTCATGAGCACACATCAGTAATGGGTTCACATAAATATGCTCAATATCTGTCATTCATCAATTTGTTTTCCATTAAACCTAGGCATGTGGGATCTCCAACGCTCTAGGTTGGGTATCCTTAGACGATGACTTAATTGACTTAATTCTCATTCCCCTCGATGTTTTACTGATGACATCTCTCGAAAGGCCTTTCGTAAATGGGTATGCCAAGTTTTGACATGACTTCACATATTTCAATGATATAATATTACCATCAATCATTCGTCTTATAAAACTGTGTCTTAGACTAATATGTCTAGACTTCTTATAGCATTTCATATTACCTACTTTACATGTAGCTGATTGGCTATCACAATATATTGAAATAGCAAGTATGGGTTTCTCATATAGTGGAATATCCACTAGCACATTTTTAAACCATTCAATTTCTCTACAAGCATATGCCAAAGCAATAAACCCAGATTCCATTGTAGAATGAGTTATACAAGTTTGTTTCTTAGCCCCCCATGCAACAACTCCTCCACCAAGGGTAAAAACCCAACCACTCGTAGATTTGGAATATTCAAATTCAGTATTCCAGCTTGCATCAGTATACCCTTTAATAATAGCAGAAAACTCGGTATAGTGGATTCCATAGTCTAAAGTATGCTTAAGATATCTAAGAATCCTATTCACAACATTCCAATGTTGATGTCCAGGATTATTAGTATATGTACATACCTTGCTCATTGTATAGGCTATATCAGGCCTTGTGCAATTCATTGCATACATAAGACTACCTACAACACTGACATATTTTAATTGCTGGACACTTACACCATCATTAGGAGTCAATTTCAGATTTGGTGAAGTGCATGCAGTTGAACAATCAATCTATCCATACTTTGTAAGATTTTTTTCAATATAATGTGATTGACATAATGCAATGCCATTATTATTTCTTACAATTTTGATTCCTAAAATAACATCTGCAACACCCAAATCTTTCATACAAAACATGGAAGATAAAAATCTTTTTGTTTGGTGTATGCATTCACTATTAGAATCCAAAATAAGCATATCATCAACATATAAACAAATAATAATAATAGAATTACAATCTACTTTACTATAGACACACTTATCAACATCATGTATTTTGAAACCATTATTTACCAAAGAACTATAAAATTTCTCATGCCTTTGCTTAGGGGCTTGCTTTAATCCATATAAGGATTTCTCAAGTTTGCAAACTTTGTTTTCTTTCCTTAGCACTACAAAACCTTCAGGTTGCTCTATATATATCTCTTCATCTAATTCTCCATTCAAAAAGGTTGCTTTCATGTACATTTGATGGATTTCAAGCTTATATATGACAACCATGACAATCAGAATTGTAATAGTAGATATTCTAGTTACACGAGCAAAAGTATCAAAATAATCAATACCTTCTTTTTGTTTAAATCTTTTTTCAACCAAACGAGCTTTAAATTTATCAATTATACCATCAACTTTTAATTTCTTTTTGAAAATCCATTTGCAGCCAATAATTTTGCAACCAACAGGTAAATTCGCTAATTTCCAAACATTATTAGACATAATTGAGTCAATTTCATCATTTATAGCTAGTGACGATTTTAAAAACAATATTTTTAAACCAAGAACTGTGCACCAAATAATAATTTTAAAACCAGTTCTTGCACTCGTTGCAGAGTAGTAAGTCAGATTGTCTCCTTAGATAACGAAACTTAAGCAACACAATTCACCAAAAGGGCTTACTTTATTAATAACTGGAAAAGAAAATTACACTATCTTTAATTATAATGCTAATTAAAATGAAAGAGACAAAAATGTTACGACAATGAAGCCGTATATGATACTTCAAGTACAAGGTTTTGATGATAAGCAAGTGAATCAATTGCATTTCAGCTAAGGCGATGAAGAAAGATGACAAGCATTGAAGAAATCGATCAAGAATCTTTGAAGACTAGTGTGCATATGTTAAATTAATTAAAAGTCTTAGATTCTTGTAAGAGCCTTACTTAGAGTGCACATTTCGGTTGCATTTCACCTAAAAAGTCTTTAGAAAAACTTTTCTAAAAGAACCCTTCATGAAAATCTTTTTAGAAAACTCTTTTCTTAATTTTTCGTGTTTATTAGTCGACCAATAGACTCACCAGTCGACTAATCCTTTCGCGCCAAATTTTCTAAACAAAATGTCATTTTTATCAAATTAGTCGACTGGAGGTTTTATTAGTCGACCGGACAGAATGTCTTATTTCTGGAAATTTTAGCAGCAGTCGACTAATGACTTTATTAGTCGACCAGACAAAATGCCTGTTTTCTGGAAATTTAGCAGCAGTCGACTAATGCTTTTATCAGTCAACCAGACAAAACTTGTGTTTTTTTTCAGAAAATTTTAGCAGCAGTCGACTGAAAGGGTTTTCAGTCTACTGATGATATTATCAGTCGACTAACTTTTCTCTAGTCGACTAAGTTTTAAAACTTCAGTTTTTCAAACGGCTCGATTAACAGATCAGTCGACCGACGATAACTGTCAGTCTACTAATAGCTAATTATTAGTCGACTAACTACTGTTCCAGTCGACTAATTTTGTCATTTTTCCTGAAACTTTAAAAAGGCATGTCTTTTCATTTTTCAAACGTTTTGATCGTTCAAAATGGACTGTTTTGACACCCTTTCATACCCTCAACGTATGGAAACTTTCAACTATAAATATGAGTGCATTTTACACTCAAAAGCACTGCAATTCAATCAATTTGAATTAATTACTCTTTGTGTTTCACTCATATTCATTTTCTCACTCACTTGATATTTTCACTTCAAGTTTTTCACTCAAATTCCTTTGAGAGATAGTGAATTCGTGAGTAGAGTATTTCAACAACCTCAAAAGCCAATTGCATCTCATTTGTATTCATAAGAAGGGCTCATATGTTGTATTGTAAGTTGTTACTTGTTTCAATTTTCTGTAAAAGGAATGACTCCTTGGTTTAAAGGAGTTGTTTGCTTTCAGCAGGTGTGTTACTGGAAGTGGGACCAAATTTGGTCTGTATGATCTTGTAGTTACACAAGGTTGATAGTGGAAATCTCAAGCGGGTTTTGCTTGGGGACTGGATGTAGGTCGGGAAAGACCAAACCAGGATAAATTATTGTGTTCTTTGTGTGTTTGCTTTGTGAATTGCAAAATCCGTCAAAATTCCGCAAACAATTTTTAAAAGCACTATTCACCCCCCTCTAGTGCTCGTTGCCTAGATCCTACTGCACTTTGATTTGGTATCAGAGCAGGTTTGCTATTATTTTGATTTGACCATCATCTAGCATGGCAACTACAACATCTCAGCACAAAGAAGGATGCTCCTCTGTTCGTCCTCCTCTCTTCGACGGAACAAACTATGGATACTGGATACTGGAAAGTGAGAATGACAATATTCTTGCAATCCATGGATCTCGAAATTTGGAGAGTTGTTTCAGAAAAGTACCAAATGCCATCAACTGATTTCAGTCAATGGACCGATGAAGAAAAGAAGACTGCTTCACTTAATGCCAAGGCGATGAATGCATTATATTATGCCATTGACAAGGTAGAGTTCAATCGTATCTCTTAATGCTCTACAGCAAATGAAATCTGACATACTCTTCTCGTGACTCACGAAGGTACATCAAAGGTAAAGAAATCTAAAATCGCTTCTTTAGTTCATAAATTTGAATTGTTTAAAATGAAGCAAAATGAATCTATATCGGACATGGTAACAAGAATGACCGATATCACTAACACTCTGAAATCCCTTGGAAAAGAATATTCACAAGTGGATTTAGTCAGAAAAATCCTAAGGTGTTTAACTCCTGAATGGGAGAGAAAAACCACTGTTATTGAGGAAGCAAATGATTTAAACACTCTCACTCTTGAAGATTTGATTGGTAACTTAATGGCATATGAAGTTCAACTTCAAGACAGACAAGAAGAATAACCCAAGAAGAAATCTCTTACTTTTAAGGCTACTTCTGATTCTGAAAATTCAGAAAAAGATGAAGATGAAGATATTGCTCTCATTACAAGGCAATTCAGAAGATTCATCAAAAAGGGAAGATTTCAAAGAAAGGTAAAGAAAGCAGATTCTTCAAATCCAAATGAAGTCAAGTGCTTTAACTGTAAAAAGGCAGTACATATCAAGAAAGATTGTCCACTTCTCAAAATCAAGCCCAAGGACCAATTCAAGAAGAAAAAGACATTTCAAGCACGTTGGGATGATAGTGACTCCTCTTCCGATGAAGAATCAAATGAAAAAGTCGCCAACATGTGCTTTGTAGCACAAGAAGATTTGGTAAGTCAATTTGACTATGATGATTTATTAGAAGCATTCAATGATTTATATGCTAAATTTAAGAGTCTAAGTTCTAAAAACAAAGAGTTAAAAACTGAGAATTCAACTTTTGACTCTCAAAATAAAGTATTACTTCAAGAGATAGAAGATCTCAAGAAGGAAAACTCTTGTCAAGCATTTGAGATAAAAGAAATTGGAATTAGAACCAATCTCTTACAAAAAGAAATAACTAGTTTAGAAGAAAAATCAAATGATCTTCTTTCTATAGTGACCAAATTCACAAATGGTCAAGAGAATCTAGAAAGACTTCTTGGTTCTCAAAGATGCTTGGTTAATAAAACCGGATTGGGATATAGCTTCTTTGATACTCAAAATAGACCAAACTATGTGGTGAAGAATCAAAGACAATATTCTCAATCATTCGTTCATAGAACTAAATTTTTTAGTTCTAATAGAAATGCATCTAATCATGGAACTTATAATGCTTATAAGCTTAGACATGATTACTCTAGAAATGCTAAATCTTTTTATAGAAAGAATATTTATTATCAAAGGAAACCCAAATCCAAATGGATATGGGTTCCTAAGACTAACTCTCATGGACCCAAAAATAGAAAGGGGTCAAATGCTTTGTCTTCTAATTTTGTTGTAGGTACACAAAATAAGGAGCAAATGGATATTGGACAGTGGTTGTTCCAAACATATGACTGGAAGGCCGGAGTTATTTTCCACCCTCCAAAATAAGGATGGAGGAACCGTCACCTTTGGTGACAATAACAAGAGAAAAGTAATAGGTATTGGTAATATTGGTAATCTAAAATTTCTCTTGATAGAAAATGTTCTTTTAGTAGATGGTTTAATGCATAATTTATTATCTATTAGTCAATTATGTGATAAAGTTTTTCATGTTTTTCTGATTTTCAATCTAAAAAGATCATTTTTAAAGGTAAAAGAAGGAACAATGTGTATGAACTTTATCTAGATGAATTACCCACTTTTAATGAAAAATGTCTTATTGTTTCAAATGAAATTCAATGGTTATGGCACAAGAGACTTGGACATGTTAACTTTAAAATTATTTCCAAGTTATCCAAGAATGATCTTGTAAGAGGCCTACCTAGAATACCATATAAGAAAGATCACTTATGTGATTCTTGCCAAAGGGGTAAACAAATCAAGAGTTCTGTAAAGCAAAAGATATAGTTTCAACAAAACGTCCTCTTGAACTTTTACATTTAGATCTATTTGGACCATCTAGAATTCAAAGTTTGAATGATAGCAAGTATGCTTTTGTTATAGTAGATGATTATTCTCGATTTACGTGGGTGATTTTTCAAAAAAGCAAAAATGATACTTTTTCTGAATTTTTCAAACTTTGTAAAAGAATTACAAATGAAAAATTTACATCTATAATTAAAATTCGTAGTGATCATGGTGGTGAATTTGAAAATGAATCTTTTCTAAAGTATTGTGATTTACATGGTATATCTCACAACTTTGCTTTTCCTAGAGCGGCTCCACAAAATGGAGTTGTTGAAAGAAAGAATAGAATTTTGCAAAAATGTGCTAGAATCATGCTTCAAGATAAAAATTTACCAAAATACTTTTGGGCTGAAGCAATAAATACATGTTATGTTTTAAACCGTGTTCTTATTCGACTAATCTTACATAAAACATGTTTTGAATTGTATTATAATCGTATACCAAAGATCTCATATTTCAAAAATTTTGGTAGTAAATGTTTCTTGTTAAATACCACAGATAATCTTGATAAGTTTGATTCAAAATCAGATGAGTCAATAATTCTTGGTTATTCTTCTAGAAGTAAAGCTTATCGTGTTTTTAATAAAAGAACATCTTGCATTAAAGAATCTTTACATGTTGCATTTGATGAGAATTGTGAGCAGGTTATTCCTCTAAGCGAAGGAGAAAAAGTAATACTTCAAGAAGAACCTTTAATAGAGAGTACTTCTCAAGAAAATGTTCCTCTTCAACTGGTTTGGAAAGAAGTTCCCAATCATCCACATGAACAAGTTATTGGAGAAATAAAGAGTGGTGTCTAAACTAGAAGGCAATTGAAATATATTGCAAATATTGCTTTCATATCTAAAATAGAACCAAAGAATATCAATGAGGCTTGTGATGATGAATTTTGGCTTTTAGCCATGTCTGAAGAACTTAACCAATTTACTAGGAATGATGTATGAGATCTAGTTGATAGATCAAAGGATCATCCAGTAATTGGAACAAGATGAGTCTTCCGAAATAAGTTGGACGAAAATGACGAAGTCATTCGAAACAAAGCAAGGCTAGTAGCACAAGGCTATAATCAAGAAGAAGGCATAGATTTTGATGAAACCTATGCACCGGTGGCTCGACTGGAGTCAATTCAAATGATGCTTGCTTTTGCTAGTTACATGAACTTTAAGTTATATCAAATTGATGTTAAGAGTGCATTCTTAAATGGACACATCAATGAAGAAGTTTATGTAGAGCAACCTCCAGACTTTGAAAATGAGAAATATCCAGAAAAAGTCTACAAATTAAAAAGAGCTTTGTACGGACTTAAACAAGCACCAAGAGCGTGGTATGAAAGACTACGAAATTTTCTAGAACAATCTGGTTTTTCCATTGGTCAGGTAGACTCCACTTTATTTATTAAAAATCTTAATTCAGATATTCTTATTATGCAAATTTATGTTGATGACATAATATTTGGTTTTACTAATGATTCTCTTTGTAAAGAATTTGCTAAAGTTATGCAGGAAGAGTTTGAAATGAGCTTGATGGGCGAATTAAACTACTTCCTTGGACTTCAAATAAAGCAAACTGAAGAAGAAATCTTCATTAATCAGGCTAAGTATACAAAAGAACTTCTCAAGAGATTTGGGATGGACTCATCGAAATCAAGAAGAAATCCTATGAGTACAACTACTTCTCTTGATAAAGATGAAAATGGTAAAAATGTAGATACAAAGCTCTACAGAGGTATGATCAGATCTCTATTATACTTAACTGCTAGTCGACCTAATATAATGTTTAGTGTTTGTATGTGTGCAAGATTTCAAGCTAATCCAAATGAATCTCATATAAATGTAGTAAAACAAATTCTTCGTTATTTGAAAGATACTTCAGATTTTGGTTTGTTTTACCCAAAATCATATTCCTTTGATTTAGTTTCATATAGTGATGCAGATTTTGCAGGAAGTAAATCTGATCGCAAGAGTACTCGCGGAACTTGTCATTTCTTAGGAAATTCCTTAGTCTCTTGGTTTAGTAAAAAGCAAAATTCAGTGTCACTCTCAACAATTGAAGCAGAATATATAGCGGCTAGTTTAGCGTGTTCACAAGTACTATGAATGAAACAAACCTTAAAAGATTTTGGTTTGAATTACTCCACAACAACTATTTATTGTGATAACACTAGTGCTATAAATCTTTCGAAAAATCCTATTCAGCACTGAAGAACAAAACATATTGAAGTTAGACATCATTTCTTAAGAGATCATGTGTTAAAAGGAGATATTTCGTTAAATTTTATTTCCACAAATGAACAACATGCCAATATTTTCACTAAACCACTTAAAAATGAAGATTTTATGAGAATTAGGAAAGAACTAGACATTTGCTCGCTTTTGGATTTATAAAATGCTGATTTTTGAACAAAATCTCAAAATCGCACCATATTAGTCGATCGATAAATTTCTAGTCGACTGATGCTTTAAAAATTTTACAGAATGAGTCTCACCTTATTAGTCGACCGATAAAAATATAGTCGACTGATAATTTTAATTTTTTTTTTAAAAAAAAAAGGGACCCGATACCCCTTGGTTTTTTAACACATCGTTTCATTTTTACGCACCTTTTCGTTTTTCTTAAACGAAACCCGCTCTCTCTCTCCTCCAAAAAACCCTCGGAGTGTCGTTCGAACCTCTCCTCGCCGGAATTTTTTGGCCGTGACAGGGAGTCTCTTTGACTTTTTGCTGGAATCCTCTTGCCGTGACCGGTGTCTCTTCAGTTCTCGTTGGAATTTGTGGCAGCCTCTTCTCACCTGCCGTCATCCATCGCGGACTCCTCCTTGTCTCTTCCCTCTTGCCTAAAATCTGTGGAGAATCGACATCTCTCTTCAGTGGGTTGTTACTGTTGATTATTTTGGCCACTACCAACGAATTTGAAGGCACATCGTTCACTTTGCACAAAGTGTTTCTGTTGCACGACGACGGATATCTTCCTCCCACCGGACGTCATTTGAAAGCCGACATCAACACCATCTCCAACTGTTCCTCTCAACAACTGTGTTGATCAATCACTCTCTGCAACTGTGAATTTTTAAGTGAATCTGTTTCAACCATGCCTCGTCAGAAGACTGCATCCGCAAAAGGTTCTCCTCCTACTACACCTCCAGCAAGACATGGATTTTCTCTCAGACTACTCCAAAATCCTCTTTTATATGATACTTTTGGATCGGTTTCTGCACTTCCTATTTTACCAGGCCGAAATATCCTCTTTCACATGTTTTCTCGTTACAAAATCAGAGAATTATTTTCAGGTATTTCACATCTTTTTGATGCCTGTGCAGACCCCCTTCATTATCCTTTTCTGATTCACTTGTTTTATACAAATTTACAAATTGATCATGAAACTTGAGTTCTTTCCTCTCTTGTTCATGATGTTGAAATTGAGTTTGATTCTAAACTACTTGGACAAATCCTAGAAATTCCACCTTCAGACACTCTTTTCAATACTATTGAACTTAATGATGAAAGAATTTTTGAACAAATTCTTCTTCCCGGTGCACCTCATTGTCCTCCTTTCAAAAATACCAATCTTCAAACTCGTGCATGCATTGCTGTATGAATTCTTGCCATAATGTTCTACCTAAAACTAGTTCTTTTGATTACTATTCCACAGATCTTTCTACGGCTCTTTATGTCTTATTTGAAAATATTTCTATAAATTGGGCCAACGTGTATTTTACTAATTTGTGAAAACAAAAACCATTTCTTCCTTATGGATGTCTTCTTACTCATATTTTTAGACATTTCAAAGTTTCCTTAACTAATGAAAAATATATTGAGCAAAAGGAGTTCTTTGATCAAACTATTTTTAAACGAATGAAAATTAAATATTTGTCTCCTTTAAACTTTGATCAAACTGAACCATCTGATCCTACTGAACCATCAATTTCTGAACCCTCACCATCTTTTGTGACACCTTCATCTCAAGCAAAACGAAAGAAATTTTCTACTAGTCAAGACAATGATGAAGTTTTGCAACGACTGGAAGCTTTGGAGCTGCATAAACACACTTTTCGTGAAGATGTGACTCAACAACTTTCTTCCATTCAGAAAGATATTACTGCAATCAAGGACTTGCTCAACTCACTTTTCTGATCTTTGTTTTCTGTCTTTACTGAACTTTGATACTTTATGGGTTGTAATATTTTGAACTTGAATTTACATTTTGCTTATGCTATTTCTGCCCTTACTCTTTTTTATTATGACAAAGGGGGAGAAAAAGATAGAATTTGGTAGACACATGCATGGAAATTGCAGGAGAAAAAGATAGACCTTGGAGAAATGAGAAATTAAAAGAAAAGATAGACATTGCATATTGCATTATGACATAGAAATTACATGAAAGCATTGAAAATTACATTTATGAAAAAGTTTTTAAAAATGCATGAAGTAATGATGGAAATGCAAACCATCAATATGTGATATATGTGCTTTGAATGTACACACTTTTAATGTTGTGTAGCATATTGATAGGGGGAGTAAAATCTTCATCTATGTATCTAAATGCTTCATCTTTGATTAAGTTTGTCATCATCAAAAAGGGGAAGATTGTTACGACAATGAAGTCGTACATGATACTTCAAGTACATGGTTTTGATGATGAGCAAGTGAATCAATTGCATTTCAGCTAAGGCGATGAAGAAAGATGACAAGCATTGAAGAAATCGATGAAGAATCTTTGAAGACTAGTGTGCATATGTTAAATTCATTAAAAGTCTTAGATTCTTGTAAGAGCCTTACTTAGAGTGCATATTTCGGTTGCATTTCACCTAAAAAGTCTTTAGAAAAACTTTTCTAAAAGAACCCTTCATGAAAATCTTTTTAGAAAACTCTTTTCTTAATTTTTTGTGTTTATTAGTCGACCAATAGACTCACCAGTCGACTAATCCTTTCGCGCCAAATTTTCTAAACAAAATGTCATTTTTATCAAATTATTCGACCGAAGGTTTTATTATTCGACCGGACAGAATGTCTGTTTTCTGAAAATTTTAGCAGCAGTCGACTAATGACTTTATTAGTCAACCGGACAGAATGTCTGTTTTCTAGAAATTTAGCAGCAGTCGACTAATGCTTTTATCAGTCGACCGGACAGAACTTGTGTTTTTTTTCAGAAAATTTTAGCAGCAGTTGACTGAAAGGTTTTTCAGTCTACTGATGATATTATCAGTCGACTAACTTTTCTCTAGTCGACTAAGTCTCAAAACTTCAGTTTTTCAAACGGCTCGATTAACAGATCAGTCGACCGACGATAACTATCAGTCTACTAATAGCTAATTATTAGTCGACTAACTACTGTTCCAGTCGACTAATTTTGTCGTTTTTCTTGAAACTTTAAAAAGGTGTGTCTTTTCATTTTTTAAACGTTTTGATCGTTCAAAATGGACTGTTTTGACACCCTTTCATACCCTCAACGTATGAAAACTTTCAACTATAAATATGAGTGCATTTTACACTCAAAAGCACTGCAATCCAATCAATTTGAATTAATTACTCTTTGCTTTTCACTCATATTCATTTTCTCACTCACTTGATATTTTCACTTCAAGTTTTTCACTCAAATTCCTTTGAGAGATAGTGAATTCGCGAGTAGAGTATTTCAACAACCTCAAAAGCCAATTGCATCTCATTTGTATTCATAAGAAGGGCTCATAGGTTGTATTGTAAGTTGTTACTTGTTTCAATTTTCTGTAAAAGGAAGGACTCCTTGGTTTAAAGAAGTTGTTTGCTTTCAGTAGGTGTGTTACTGGAAGTGAGACCGGATTTGGTCTGTATGATCTTGTAGTTACACAAGGTTGATAGTGGAAATCTCAAGCGAGTTTTGCTTGGGGACTGGATGTAGGTCGGGAAAGACCAAACCAGGATAAATTATTGTGTTCTTTGTGTGTTTGCTTTGTGAATTGCAAAAATTCGTCAAAATTCCGCAGACAATTTTTAAAAGCACTATTCACCCCCCCTCTAGTGCTCGTTGCCTCGATCCTACTGCACTTTCAAAAAATAATAAAATTCTAAACTAAGCTCGGACCCTCTAATAAAATTCAGGGAGCTTTATGACCATATTCTTTTATATCCACCTCAGCCCACCCTCCTCCTTATGCCGACACAGTATAGGAACCTTTAATATAAAAAAAAATAAAAAGGAACCTACCCTATTCTAAACAATAATCATATATTCTAACTAAATAAGAGATGATAAAGATTAATTTAACTAAACTAAACTATGAAATAAAGAGGACAATTAATAACTAAGAATCTGTCGATTATTCTAATATTAACTAAATTGTTAAAATTAACTAATGTAATTAAATAATGGAAATGTAAAATAACTAATCAAGAACCTAACTAATTAACTAATCTAATGTTAATAAATAACAAAAACTAACAAGAATAAACTAATAATCAAGAAAATTTAAGTAACTAAATTAGCTAAACAAGAAACAAGAAAACAATAATCAAGAAACTGTCTAACCAAATTCAAGAAAATAACTAAACTAACAAGAAGCTAACAATTAGTAAAATGTGCTGTACAGAAATAACAATTTAACTACTGGCAATATGGAAATAAAAACTACACTAGATCATCTAATCTAATTATCGTTGAATTAAAAATAACAAGCACGAATCGGCTATTATTGAATTTAACAACTATTCTATTTCTAGGTGCAAGACTGAAGTAAACTAATTTGGAATTAACGTAAAAGATTAAAACTAAACTAATTAATGGATTAAACTATATTAATCTAAACTATTCACGATTGAATGAAGAATAATATTAACTAACTAATTAAAGAAGAACGATAATTGAAAATATAAAAATGTGGCTATTGATTTAATTAAGAAAAACTAATCTGCAAGATAACACTCAAATCTAATCTGAAATTAATGTAACTCAAATCAAATTAAATCAGAATAACTAAATTAAGCAAGATTCATCTACAACAAAACACGACTTAATGAAAATAATCTAAACTATGCTAAACAAACCTATTATTGATAAAAGAAGGAAACTCTGCTATTATAAATCTATTAATTAAAAATGATAATGACAAATAAAAATGATTAACTATAGAACTAAGTACTGAAGTTAAATTCTAGACTACTAATTACTAAAGAAAATAAAAATCCATCTATTCTAATCGGCTAACATAAAACTAATTATTTTACTCTATTTTAACTATCAATTTCTAGAAAAACTAAGTAATTAACTAAAAAACTAATTAAAACTAAGTAAAACGTTAACTAATCTGTTAAAAACATCAAAGAACGTGGTTTACTCAAAACATAAACTAACCTATTACTGAGAATGAACAAGAATTAATTAGATCTAATTGACGAAAATTAAAAAGAATAAAAAAGATTATAAAAAAACCCTAATCGGCTAATTAAAATATTCTAAATAATTAATCTAACAAATACCAAAAATTGAAAACCTAATCTAAATTAAATCTAACCTAAATTTGAAACTAAACTGAATGAAATCATGAAAATAACAAAAAGAAACTATTCTATGTTTAACGATTAAAAAAACACAAAATATGCAGAAAAACACTAAAATCGATAAAACCCTAATTTGATCTTTTTTTTTTTGCAAAAATATAAATCTAAACTAAAAGAAAATCAGATCTAATCTAAAATTAACCTAAAACTATTCTAATCAATACAAATATAAAAATAAACTACTCTACAAGTCATTAAAGACAGTTTTTACAAATCAGAACTTAACCGACGAGCCTTTCCAATTAAGAACTTCAACCCAAACGACTCAAGACTCGATCGAAACACCAAAAAAATGACCAGACATTAAAAACATACTCTAAATGACAAATAACACATAATATCAAAAACCCAAAACAAAACAAAAAAGAAAAGGAACCAAGATTCGGTTTTAAAAAAAAAATAGGGAATATTGACAAAAAAGTAAAGAGAGGGAGGAAGGCGCACCTCAAGGGCTGCCCAACGAGTGTGGGGGTAGAAAAGAGCGAACTTATACCTTGGTTTTCATGCCACAAACATTATTTTTATTGTTGAAATTTGTTTTTGACT
The DNA here is from genome assembly GCF_984573655.1 of Nuphar pumila. NCBI lineage: Eukaryota > Viridiplantae > Streptophyta > Magnoliopsida > Nymphaeales > Nymphaeaceae > Nuphar > Nuphar pumila. Next base: position 25,786,553 of record NC_143256.1, on the reverse strand, counting down.
GTAGCACGTTGGAGACCTAGTTAACAAAGAGGGAGATCGATGTTAAAAGAAAAGAGATCAGTCAATTACAGGAAGATATTTTTCTATTGTCGATCATGAAGGTAGATGGTGGTTCGCACCAAATCTGAGTTGGAAGTCTCCAGCCATGGGTACCTACAACAAAAATGATACCAAACAATGAAAAGAATCATGTAATACAATAGAGAAGAAGAAAGCTAGAGATCGTTGGCAAGTAAGAATAACGGGAAAGAAGAAGAAATCTAGAAAGCAAAAGGAAAGAAAGGGGATGGAGAGAGTGGCATAAAACCCTAGGCAAAGACACTAAGCTATGGCTGGATGTCCCTTATTTATAGACATAATTTATAAAAATTACAAAAACAAGCCTATTTAAAATTATTTACAAAATAATACCTAAAATATTCTAAAATTCTTAAAAAACACCTACACCACTTTTAGAGGGTATTTTTGATATTTTCACATTTTGGGTCTTTGGACTTTGGACTTTGGTTTAGATGATGTGTGGATCAGATTTGACTCCATTTTGTACGATTTTGGATCGAGTCTGAATCCATTTCACATTGATATATATCCAATTTCTGAGAAAATGCTCTAATTTCCTCATTTTAATAAAGCTCCTTTGTACCTAAAACCATGTAAACACAGATACTTAAGCTATAAAAGCATATATAAATGCATGATTTTATGATAATATGATATGCATTTCATGCATTATCAATAGCTTCTCTCTAAAAGGCAGCATCTTGAGAAGACATTGCCTCTTGAAAATACACATGATCATTATTAATTAGAAATATATAAAAGTCAGAACTAAAATTAGTTAGTTTTCAAATGCGTTTACTGTGCCTAACTTCAGTTTCAACATCATAATCATTAGAATATTCAATCATGTCATTAACCGAATGTTCATCAACTACAATATGACTACCATTAAGAAGCGAATCAAATGCATTTTTATGTTCTATGAAAGATGCATCTCTAGATTCAACAATAACATCATTAGTAATATCCAGAAATCTATATGTTTTACTATGTTCAACATATCCAACAAATGCACATTTGAATGCTTTAGGTCCAACCTTCTTTCTTTTATTTTCTAAAATTTTAACATACGCTAAACAACCCCAAACACAAAAATAACTAAGATTAGGTTTCTTACCAAAACACAATTCATAAGGTGATTTATCATATTTGGAGTAAGGAACTCAAATTAAAATATAACAAGTAGTAAGTAGAGTCTCTCCCCACAAGTTGGGATGTAAACCCGTATTAATAAGCATAACATTCATCATTTCTACAAGTGTTCTGTTTTTCCTTTCTACTATACCATTTTCTTCAGGAGTTTTAGGGGCAGAGGTTTGATAGATAATACTATTATCTCTATAAAATTTATCAAATTCTCCACCTAAGTGTTTACCTCCTCTATCTATTCTTAAATATACAATCTTGGTTTTAAACCTATTTTACACTTCAGCAAGATAAAAAAAGAATTTGAAAAATGCTTTAAATTTATGTTTCATCAAATAAATATAACAGAATTTTGAGTAGTCATTTATAAAGGTAATGAAATACCTATTGCCACCATGACTTAGAACATTATCCATCGTGCACATATCTGAATGCACTAATTCAAGTAATTTATAATTCTTTTCTACACTAGGAAATGAGAGTCTAGTTAGCTTAGTTTGAATGCATGTCTCACACTTATGATTATTTTCTATTTTAACATGACAATAAAGCAGACCAAAATTATTCTTATGAATGCAGCGAAAATTAATATGCCCTAAACGTGAATGCCAAAGAAAATAGGAGTCAACCATATAAACAGAAATAACAGATTCATTTATACTTATCTTGAACGTACCACTAGTGGCAAACCCTTTTCCTACAAAGATTTTTTTTGTCACAGTTACAATCTCAGACTCAATAATAATTTTGAAACCATTTCGTGGCAATAGATCTATAGAGATTAAATTTTTCTGAACTTCTGGAGCATAGTGGACATTTTTAAGTGTTAGGACTTTTTCGAAGTTGAACTTAATTTCTACACTCCTTTTTCTCAACACTTTAATTAGTTGAGAAAGAGTTTCCCATAAAGAAATTATATCCCTCTTCCACTACTTCATACGACTTGAACATGTTTATGTCGTTTGCCACATGAACAATGCTTTCAGTATCCAGGTACTGGTCCTTATTCATAGCCACCATGAAGGTTTTAGAAATTACAACAACAAGCCTCTCCTCTGACTCATTTGGCTTGGGACCAGTCCTTTTCCATTCTCTGCATTATCTAGCAAAATGACCAAACTTGCCACAAACATAGCAACTGATTTTCTTTTTATCAGTCAACTTTTTTCCTTTCATGAAATTCTTTTTGTTTTTCTAGGTTTTCATGATTTTGCCACCCTTGTTACTAATAATATTCACTTTAGGATAACCCTCTTTAGGACTCGATTTTTTTTTATCACAAAGATGAGTCTTCTCAATTCGAATGTTCTTAAGAAGACCATCTAAAGTGATTTTCTCATTTTTTATGTTTTAGGTGATTCCTATATTCTTTCTAGGAATCAGGTAGTTTCCCAATGATGACAACAATTTGAAAGTCATCATCAAGATACGTACCTTCTCCCTTGATCTTATAAGCCAATATTTGTATCTCACGAATTTGAACAAGTATAGATTTATCATCAACAATAGAAAAATTAACATATTGGTCTATGATAAACCTTTTATTACCAATGTCTTCTGTATTGTACATGATCTCCAGAGCATTCCACAATTCTCTAGCCGACTCCAAAGGAGAATACAAGTGAAAGAAAGAATCAACTAAAGTGTTAAGAATATGCCCTTTGCATCGATAGTTGTCTGTATGCCACTTCTCTTTCTCTTTCTTCTATTCTTCTGTCTCAACTTCTCTAGCAACTATAATGGGACAAGACTTTTTGAGGACATAGTCGATGTGCAGCTCGGACAACAATAAAGAGACCTTCGATTGCCACCACTTGAAGTTTGACCCATCAAATCGATCAAGTTTCTCAAGGTCACGGCTAAGTAGATTGATGGAGTTGGATGTCGAACCAAAGGCCATATTGAAGTTCTAAAATTGTTGGAATAGTCGGTGACCAAAAATAGGATTTAAGAAAATTGAGATCCCAAGCCTAGAGGCACGTTCTTAAGATCACTATCTTTAGAACTTCAATCGCCCTACTTCAGGAATTCCAAAGATATGAAAAGGGTTTGTTACGAGTCAATTCCTAGGATACAACTAGGCTTGAACCTCTAGAGTATTACTGCTTCACAAGATCAGGTGACCTCTCCCGCACTTGAACTTGGAAAGCCAAATCGAGAAAAAAAGAATAGAAAGAGATGAAGGCTGCGATAATCTCTCTACCTTGCATATGACTGAACCCTATGTTTCACAATCACTCTAAGCATATCAAAATCGACTACAACTTCATGCGCGAGAAGGTCGCTCAACATCAACTTATTCTAGCCTTCATCCCTTCACATCTCCAAGTTGTCGATATATTTACCAAGCCACTGACGAAGGCCACCTTCCATTCTCTTAGACCCAAACTAAGCTTGTGGGCTGCACCACCGCCTAGTTTAAAGGGTGGTATTATCGGATCTGGTAGATCCAGATCCGCTATTCACATTTGTTGTGAACAACATAGTCGATCTATTCAAGATAGAAATCGACAACAACATGGTCAGTCTATTCAAGATAGAGATGCTAACCACATTTGTCGTGAACAATAGCAACAACATGATAGATCTATTCAAGATAATGCTAACCATATTTGTCGTGAACAACAACATTCTGTTTGGTCTCTCAATGATATGGATAATCACATTTGCCAAAGAGATATACTAGAAGAGAGAGAGATTAATTATCAGGATAATAAGAAAGAAGTTAGAGAAGATAAGAAGTGTATCTTATCTTATAGAAAGGCTTATCATGATCAAAATATAATACATATAAAAACATGTAAAAATGTTGAGGAAGAATAAGGAAGTTCATATTACCAGCTATGGACGTAGGCGTCATTGTCGAACCACGTATATCTCTTATATCCATTTTTCTCTCTCCCTCTCACTCTATCATATTGTATTTTTCATTTTATTGTTGGCTTCCGTTAAAATTTGAGGCGGACACAGTCTTGTGAAAAAGTCCTTTGTGTGGTCTCACCTCTTCCACGTGGTTACAACCCATGACGCACGTAGAAACTAGAATATGGAGCAAGCACAGCTGGTTCCATTGCATACCTTGCATGTACACATGAAGAACTGCATGATCAAGTGTGGCCTCCTCTATAAATCACTTATTAGTCATTACAAAAATGGCCCAGAGGAAAGGAACATCATGAAACTCGTGTTGGACAATGAACGGGTACAACCTCTCCTCTCGTCTTGGATTGAAATCACCAAATGCATCTCCCCGTAGACACATATATGTGTCACAAACAATTGTCTTCTCTCTCAAAAAAAAACATTGGTTGATTGCTTGCAGAGAAGTAGGATCGAAGACATAGTATTCGACCAACTGGTCGAACCCTTCGATCATTTGATATAGAAGTTGGAAACGTACTGTATATCGAACTTCCACGTAAAAAACTTGAATCCAAAGTTTGCACACTTTCCTTTAGCTTGTGAGATTATCTTCCACAAGAACGTTGTTATAGAAAGCCCATCAGAAGGGATGGACCAGACTCTGCGCAATGATATTGTGTACTTAGACCGTATCGCATATGCAAACACAGTGAACAGGGCCTTTGGTAATGTCTCAATGGTTCTTCCTAGATTTCCTGTTACAAAAATGATATCATGTGGTGTTCCCTTATATCTACTCTCACTTTCGAATGAGAGGGTGGTGTATGTTCGCCCCCGATGATTCACTGAATCCCACGTCTGTGTTCGGGGCTTTGAATGAGCACCACGTATACAAGCACATGGGGCTCGTATTCCCGTGTATGTTGAAATAACTTTGTATCGGACTCTGGTGTTGTTGCAAAGACTTAAGTACCCTTTCTTGCTATTCTTCTCATAAAGTGATGGTTTGAGAAAATGACAAAAATGCCCTTCATTCAAAAAAGAAAAAACAAACAGTTCAAAAAAAGGACAAACGTGTCCTCCATCCAGAAAGTCGAGGATGATGTTGACTCTTCAAAGTCTTCTTCTTATTTCTCCGTAAAACACTGTAAAACCCTCTCTCTCTCTAGAGAAGAAATCAAGGGAGGCAAAGAGTTCTCCCTGGAGAAGGCCATGAACATCAACCCTCTCACTCTCTCTCCCTTCTCTCTCTACTTCTATGCACATCCAACAGACAATCCTACATTGCTCCATCGCCATCTTCTTCTTCTTCCTTCTCCGTAAAACACTGTAAAACCCTCTCTCTTTCTAGAGAAGAAATCAAGGGAAGCAAAGAGTTCTCCCTGGAGAAGGCCATGAACATCAACCCTCTCACTCTCTCTCTCTTCTCTCTCTACTTCTGTGCACATCCAACAGACGATCCTACATTGCTCCATCGCCATCTTCTTCTTCTTCCTTCTCCATAAAACCCTCTCTCTCTTTAGAGAAGAAATCAAGGGAGGTAAAGAGTTCCCCCTGGAGAAAGCCATGAACATCAACCCTCTCACTCTCTCTCCCTTCTCTCTCTGCTTCTGTGCCTGATTTAGAGTTTTTTTGGGCCTTCCAACAACGATTTGTAGTATTATCGGGCTTTCCTACAACAATTTGTAGTATTTTCGGGTCTCCAACGAAACGCTATAGTGATTTGCGGAAGACACTACAAATCGCAAATCGCTATAGCGATTTGTAGTGTCTTTCATAAATCGCTATAGCGATTTGTAGTGTCTTTCATAAATCGCTATAGCGATTTGTAGTGTCTTCAGCAAATCGCTATAGCGATTTGTAGTGTCTTCCGCAAATCACTATAGCGATTTGTAGATTCTTCCGCAAATCGCTATAGCGATTTATAGTGTCTTCCGCAAATCGGTATAGCGATTTGTAGTGTTATTCAGTAAGCAAATCGTTGTAAATCGCTACCCGAATTAGGACAAACTTGTCAGGGTCATATCTCCCTAACCGGAGGTCATATTCCAAATCCGTAAAAAGTGGTGTCTTCGTTATTGAGTCTAGTTTATTTCTGTAAATTTTCAGCGATTTCTATTGCCATTTCATTCCTCATTTTAACTAAAAACCAGACCCCTATTATTTTGTGTTATTTGAGTTGCACAACACCATTCTCGCTTAACATCCACATCTTGATTCTGGCATGCTCCTTGTTGGATTCTCCATTGATTTCTTCCAATCAGGCTCCACAACAGTGAATGTGCAGGTCAGCCGGTGCTTGATGGAGCAATGTAAGATCTTCTGTTGGATGTGCATAGAAGCAGAAAGAGAAGGGAGAGAGAGAGAGTGAGAGGGTTGATGTTCATGGCCTCCTCCAAAGGAGATTTCTTTCTCAGATAATCCTGCAGTGCAGAGACTGAGTCTTAAATAATCATCTTTGGGGCACAAAAATATGTCTTTCTCACCACGATACCCTGTGCATTTTTTGACCACGACACTCGGGACCCGTGCTGGGGGGAGCCCCCGGACCCCCCTCCTGTAAGGGCAAAAACTCTAAATCAGGCTCCACAACGAATCAAGTTGAACGATGCTACTCACGCTGGGAGGAGCCCCCAAACCCTCCTCCTATAAGGGAAAAAACTCTAAATCAAGCTCCACAATGAATCAAGTTGAACGATGCTATCCACGCTGGGAGGAGCCCCCAAACCCTCCTCCTATAAGGGCAAAAACTCTAAATCAAGCTCCACAATGAATCAAGTTGAACGATGCTATCCACGTTGGGAGGAGCCCCCAAACCCTCCTCCTATAAGGGCAAAAACTCTGAATCAGACTCCACAACTCTTCAAGTTGAATGATGCTACTCACGTTGAGAGGAGCCCCCAGACCCCTCTCCTATAAGGGCAAAAACTCTGAATCAGGCTCCACAATGAATCAAGTTGAATGATACTACCCACGCTGGGAGGAGCCCTCAAACCCTCCTCCTATAAGGGTAAAAACTCTGAATCAGGATCTACAACTCATTTAGTTGAATGATGCTACCCACGCTAGGAGGAGCTCCCAAACCCTCCTCCTGTAAGGGTAAAAACTTTGAATCAGGCTCCACAATAGTGAATGTGCAGGTCAGCCAATGCTTGATGGAGCAATATAAGTTCTTCTGTTGGATGTGCATAAAAGCAGAAAGAGAAGGGAGAGAGAGAGTGAGAGGGTTGATGTTCATGGCCTCCTCCAAGGGAGATTTCTTTCTCAGATAATCCTGCAGTGCATAGACTGGGTCTTAAATAATCATCTTCGGGGCACTTAAGTCTTTATAACCACTCCTTTTCAAGAATCGTCATTTTTTTTGCACCAATGGAGGAGAGGGTACTTAAGTCTTTGCAATCACATCAAACTCCAATGCTAATTAATGCTGACAAACATGGGGATACGAGACGCACATGCTTACATACGTGATGCTCTTTGGGACCCCCGAACATGAGATGTAGCTAACTGCCTTGTTCAGGGGGGGAACATATAACCTGCTTTCCTTTCAAATGCAGACATCATGGTGGTTCTGCTGGCTATTCAACCCTTCATGGACTATGCAAACCCAATATAGGTGAACAAGTTGACTAGGCAAAGACTTCTTCAAATCACCGATTTCAGGTTTCACATACATACTCTGACAATACCGTGTGAATCGTATAGCCACTGCAATCAAATTCTTTACATTGCGACGTTTATCTTCTATGTAGTGGATTGCAGCTTCGGCTATATCTCTGGGGATCCATTGCTGACGATGCGACCTTCTCCGTGTCGCAAGAAAGCGTTGGCCTGCCCGTATGCCAGATCACACAAGTGAAAGTCTTATATGTTACTGGTAAGGATCATACTAGTTTCATTGAACGATAAATGTGTCTTCACAATTGCATCACACATTCTAATGCTATTTGTGTACAATCACTCATTTAGCCGTCTCGTTGAAGACCACTTTATACTCCAAAATCACTGTCGACACACCGCTAGATGACTCTGAAAAATGGTTCTTGTTCCTATAACACCGTCTTTGCTTAGTTTGTTTTTACAAACTAACTAACTGTCCTACAATAACTGTCCTACAATCTGTAGGGCGTTAACAGACAACATAGCTATGATGCTTGTGGTTTCCCTCACTGAGACAGCGGAAATAGCGTCATCGGCTTCTCATTCCTTGGCACGGTGGGCCGCAATCCGAACAATACCCATCACAACAAATACAGTGATGGTACAAATATCTTCCTACTCTCTCTCTCTCTCTCTCTCTCTCTATGTGTGTGTATATCATGCTCTTATGACTATGGAAGACTTACTATCCCAGGGTTATGTGTTTGTGATTTGTGGTTGTTTCACGGTTGTCTCTCTCTAGACGCCACCGTGGTGGTTCGAAGTTTGTCAAAACTGCAAGAAAAAGTTTTTCCCATCTCGACTAGACGAGGCAATCTATGCGAAATCTGGTCAGGTTGGTTTGCCCGCAAAAAAGATTCACTCCATTGTCCCTCATGTCACATGACATATGAATTCATGCGTTCTTTGTATAACTTATCTCCTGTACCTAATGAGACTTACATTAACGTGCAAGGTTTACTCTTCTAAGATAATGCATCCTGGTCACTGTTACTGACTAGACGGATCAGATTTCCTGCACCATCTATGATAAGGTTGGCTCTATTATCTACAATCAAAGTGTTGTCTTCCTACAATGAGTTGAACAATCCTCGTTTACAAGTACCCCTCATATTTTCACAGTTGAAGTGATGTCCTCTATTGTCGGGGAGTGATTCATGTTTGAGGTCTACAAAGGCTTTGGTTCTGGATGAGCATCGTCAGCCTACCTCCACACATACACTTGCCTTCCAACATTGCCTGACATTGCTGGGACTCTCCTGTAACTGCAACCATCAAAAATTGTTGCTTGAAAACTCTTTTGTGTATAAACCTTACTCGAGTCTATAGGCACCCCGATGAACTAAAGTGTTTGTGACTTGCGCGTGTATCGAAGCAGGTTATATGTTTCCCCGAACACGCAGGTGCGTGTTCGGGGGTCCGAATGAGCACCATGTATATAAGCACGTGGGCTCGTATCCGCGTGTGTGTCGGCATCACTTAGCTTCGGAGTTTGGTATAATTGCAAAGACTTAAGTACCCTTTCCTGCCATTCCCCTCATGAAACAACGGTTCGAGAAAAGCACAAAAATGTCCTCCATCCAGAAAAGGAAGAATGATTTTAACGCTTCAAAGTTCAAACATTCCATTTTCGCCCTAAGCAGTAAACTCCTATGCTACCGCCGGATCACCCTTTGACGACGCACCATCTGTTGTAACAGGAACTCCTTTTAACGATGCACCATTTGTCGTCATCTACTACCATTAGAGCACCCTTTGTCATCGTCTGTTGTCGTCGGAGCAACCTTTGTCGTCGTTTGTGCAGTGGGAGCATCGTTGCCACCATCGGCTGCATCTACCTTCTAGGTGTTTCTCCTCCACTGTCGGATTACCAAAACTCTTGTCCTTTTGGTGAGTTTTGTATAAGGATTTGTTATGTAAACAAATCGGTTTGTAAATCTTAATGCTAAATCTTATAATTGATTGTACTATTCATGCTAAATAATACTTATTTTCTTATTGAAACAAATGGATTTGTACTTATCCACCTTCTGGGCATCAAAAAACAGTTAGCATGATTTATTCTTATAAAGGTCAAACATTACAACGGTATGTACTTATGAAGGCTAAATTTTTACAATGATTTGTATATTGGAATGCAACAATGATTTATATATTTAATGCAATAGCGATTTGTATATTCAATGCAGAAACGATTTATATGTTTGAAGCAGTAGCGATGTGTATTTATGATTTATGAAGTTACCACGATATGTACTTAAGTTTGCTGAATCATACAACGATGTTTACTTATGAAGCCCAAACATTACAACGATATGTACTTATGAAGGGTGCAATTTTTACAACGATTTGTAAGTTTGAAGCATGAACGATTTATATATTTAAATCAGTAGCAATTTGTATGTTTGAAGCAACAACGATTTATACGTTTGATGCAGTAGCGATGTGTACTTATGAAGTTACCTCGATTTGTAATTAAGTTTGTTAAATCTTACAACAATGTTTACTTATGAAGCCAGATATTACGATGATTTGTAATGTTGGTGATTGTGTAATGAATATGATAATTTGTAATAATATATATTTGGGGAGGCGGTTGTAACATATAATGATGCGGTTAAATTTATGTGTTGTGCAGGTTAGCAATGACTAAAATTCGTAAGACAAGAAAGCCCCCATCGTTCGAAGGGATGACTACTGGAGAAATTACCCACCAGTCCGATATATATGAGCATTATAAATTGTACCAAAATATAATGAAGATTGAGAATGATAAAGACAGGGACAAAGCATTGGAATTTTATAATACGGAGCCTGATCTATCATATATTGAAGATAAAGAGCAAAGAAAGAAGGATGATGAAAAACTAAAGATGAAGAAGAAGAAGAAGGATGACAAAGAGAAGGAAAAGAAAAGGAAGAAGGAGGAGGAGAATGAAAAGCAAAGGAAGAAAAGACAAATGAAGGAGGAGGAGGAGAGGGAAAGACAAAGGAAGAAGGTAGAGGAGAATGAAAAGCAATGAAAGAAAAGACAAATAAAGAAGGAGGAGGAAAAGGAAAGGCAAAGAAATAATAAGGAGGAGGAAGAGAAGGAAAGACAATTGAAAAAGAAGAAGGAGGAGGAGGAGGAGGAGAGGGAAAGACAAAGGATGAATAAGGAGAAGGAAGAAGAGAAGGAAAGGCAATTGAAAAAGGAGGAGGAGGAAGAAAAGGAAAGGCAAATGATGAAGATGGAAGAGTAAAAACAAATGAAGAAGCATCAGGATGAGGAAGAAAAGGAAAGGCAAAGGAAGGAGAATGAGGACGAGAAAAAAAATGAAATGCAAAGAAAGGAGGAGGACGAGGAAAAGAATGAAAGGCAAAGGAAGAAGAAAGATGATGAGGAAGAGAAGGAAAAGCAAAAGAAGGAGAAGGAGGATGAGAAAGATATAGAAAGAAAAAGGAAGAAGCAGAAGGAGAAAGAGAAGGAAAGGGAAAGGAAAAAACAGGAGGAAGAGAAGAAAAGGGAAAAGAAGGAAGAAGTAGAAAAGCAGAGGAGGGAGGCGAAGGAGCGAAGGAAGTAAGAAGTAGAAAAGCAGAGGAGGAAGGTAGCGGAGCGAAGGAGCAACAAGCAAGGTGGAGGAGGAGGAGAGAATGAATGGGAAACAAGAAAGGCAGAGGAGGGAGGAGGATAAGCGAATGGTGTAGCAATAAGAAAGACAGAGGAGGGAGGGAGGGGATGAAGAGGAAAAAAGTGTGACCTAGGTACGTAAATCACTCCTGTCTGTCATGATTTACTGTGATAGGTATTATTATGTGTAGTGATTATTGTGATAGCGATTATTGTGACCTATGTATAGCGATTACTATGACCTATGTATAGTGATTATCATAATAGTAATTAGTACGTATAGCGATTACGTAACGATTTACTGTGATAGGTATTATTATGTATAGCAATTACTGTGGTAGCAATTATTATGTATAGTGATTATTGTGGTAGCGATTACTATGTATAGTGATTACTGTGATAGCGATTACTATGTATAACGATTACTGTGACCTATGTATAACGATTAGTTTATATAATGATTACTTTAATATTGATTATTGTGTATATGATTACAGTGATAGCAAGTATACAACGATTATTATATATAGCAATTATTGTATACAACGACGTGTAGAAGTACAAATGAGACTAATTATGATTTGATACGAATAATATGTTATTTTGTGTTACAGGGAGGTCAGAAAAGAAGTAGAGCACCAAGTGAAAAGCTCAGATGGCAGTGTCAGTGGCCTATAGTTTTGTCGTGGTATAGAAAACTAAGTGAGTATCAGAAGGACCGATTACGAAATATATACTTTGGTGACCTTTTGGACCAGTATTATTTTGAAACGTGCTGGAACACCATGACCCACCTGGTCAATAAGTGGAATCATAAGACGAACACAATCCAGTTTGATGGTTTTGAGATCTCCATGACCCTAAATGATGTGCGGATTACGGGTCTTAAGTGTCATGGAAGTACTGTCCTAGCACGGGATTCAAACTATAACTCAAGGGACAAGTGCACGACCCTTCTATGAATGTCAATAGAGGACAGAGGTCAATGTATTTCTAGTAAAAGTAATTCCACATCGATGAAAGTTTCTTCTTTTTGTAATAAATAGAAAGGTCGGTCCGCTACATGTGCATCTGAAAGAGCTGACCAAGAGTTGCGTGCCTTTCTTCTTTATTTTTTTTGACTTACTTTATTTTCAGATTTGTCTCGTTTGAGGTTAAGTTACCTGTGGCTGCAGTTCTTGGAAGACTTAGATGAAGTCGACAACTATGCATGGGGTGCTACTATGCTCACACACTTATACAATCTACTTTATCATGCGAGTAAGAGTACAAAAATTATCAGAGGATTTTGGCCATTTGTTCAGGTAATTGTTTATTATATATTTACTAGTTGAAGACTAAGATCGTTGAAGTTTATAGTCTTACTAATATATTATTTTTGTAGGCCTGAAGTTTATTACATATTGTCGCCTTGCATCCTCAGTGTGGCCTTGCGATTTGTGGTTTTTCCAAGATCGGCCGATAGGCTACAATAAATGTCGAGCAGGATAATGCTAAGTTCATTTTAGATGGTCTGCAATTAAATAGGGTAAATGGTTTAAAATAGTTTATAATCATTTTAGCATTTATCATTCATTAGTATAAATCGTTTAAATGTTTAGCATTCTTAAGTAATCATAGATACAAAATTTTGTCTTCGTTAGTATAAATCGTTATCGCATTAGCATTTAGCATTCATTAGTATAAATCGTTCTAATGTTTAACATTCTTAAGTAATGATCGTTGCAAGATTTTATATTCTTTAGTACAAATCATGATCGCTTTAACATTTAACTTTTATTAGTGTAAATTGTTGTAATGTTTAGCATTCTTAAGTAATCATTGCTGCAGGATTTTGTCTTCGTTTGTACAAATTGTGATCGCATTGGCATTTAGCAATCATTAGTATAAATTGTTATAATGTTTAGCATTCTTAAGTAATGATCGTTGTAGGATTTTGACTTCGTTAGTACAAAGCGTTATCGCTTTAGCATTTAGCATTCATTATTGTAAATCATTGTAATATTTAGCATTTATTATTGTAATTCATTTTAATACAAAGCACTCATTAGTAACAATCGTTGTAATATATTTAGCACTCGTTATTATAAATCATTTTAATATTTAGCATTCATTAGCATGAATGATTATGTCTATATCTAAACCACAATATCTAATAAACAGGTTATGTGGAGACCGTATGGAGACGGGGAGGATGAAGACCAAGAGGTTGTTGCTGATGCTGCGAGACTGTCTGGTTGAGATATTTGACTGTTTAGCAAATCTGAAGCCAAGTTGCAGCATGATAGTCAAGTTCTCCTACAAGCTGGCTTGGAACAGTCGACTCCAAAGCAATTTGTGGTAGTGACAAGGAAGATGAATAGTGGTAGGGCCAGAAACGTGAATTGGCACAAACGCTTTACAAAACAATCGGATAGCTGAAACAAAGGAGGTGTTCGTGCTATAGCATATGATTATAAAGAACGACAATATGACCCCAACTATTTTAAAAGATATTGGGAACCCATGCGTCGAAATCTGGAGATTGAGAAGAAGCAACGTGGAAGTAAGGTCTCTCCTGTCTCCCAGCATGTCATCTCCTAGCATAGAAATAGCGTCCATCGTGTCCCTCCAGCTACAACTATGATTCCCATAATTGCAGTACACAATGAGGAGCTAACACGGCTCACAAAGAAGAAGGTAGCCTCCGCCACAAGGTTAGAGATGTTGGAGAGGGAGAATAAGGAGTTACAGAAGCAGGTGCAAAATTTTGGGAGACAAATGCAGTCACAATATGGTACACTGGTAGAGATAATTACCAGTGGTTTTAATAAGATCGAGGGAACCAAGAGGCCACCGAGGAAAGAGAGTCCACCAAGGAAAAGAAAGAGACAATTTGTATGTCATAGTCCATCTGAGTCGTCAAGTGCCACTGAATAAATATTATATGATTTTTGTATCCCGCTAATTATTTATTGTAATTCTATAATTCTTTGTTGTAATTCTATAATTCTTTTTTATAAAGTGACATTCTATAATTATATAATTCTTTTTTTAATAAGTGTAACACACAAGTGCCACTAAACAGATCGTTGTAATGTTCAACATTCATAAATAAAAATCGAAAAAGTGTTTAGCATTGTGTACTATGAAAATTATGGTTTGCTTTTACGAGCTATCTTTCTATCACAATTTACACAATGATTGATAAAAGACTGAAACGCTTTGTACATATGAAGGCTACATGCTATCGTGATTTGCTTGATACTGATTGGCTTGCAACCATTTATAATTCTTTGTTGTAACGTAACATTCTATAATTATATAATTCTTTCTATAAGATATCATAATTTGTTTTTTATAGAGGAAGTGTTCTATCACGATCTGTACAGCCACAGACATAAAGCAAAAAATGATTTGTCCAATCGTGATTTGCGTTTACGAGCTTTGTTTATGTTAATAATATGTCTTATCATAATTTACACAATGACTGATTCATAAAAGGCAGAAAAGAAAAACAATAAACAAATCAACATGATGTTTTGACTTAGTAAAGTATAAATTGAGGTAACTTCATAAATACAAATTGATTTCATTTACAAAGACAAACAAAGACATATCATTATCGCGGTAACTTCATAACTACAAATCGACATGATTTATAACCACATTCAAGGATGATTATGGTCATCATCATCAAAGAAAACAAACATTATCATCAATATCACCCCCATGTCCAAATAGTGATGTGCTTCGAATGCAATCCAGACAGAGAAGATGAACCTGCAGAATGTATGGGATCCCATCATCATCGATATGTTTCTACAGGTAGAGAAGATGAAACCACATGACTGTAGCATTTTTGTCATGAAGTATATCAAAGATTAGGAAGATATTTTTCCAACTACGAAGGATGGTTTACGAACGATGAAGGGTCCGGTAGTAGGAATAGATCAAATAGATGGTCATCAGCATCACCCCTGTCTATCATGCAGAATATATGTGCTTGCTCCGGTATGGCGGCAACGATTGAGGATGATTATGCTCATTATATTCTATGTAAACTTCGATATACTTCATGATAAATACGCCACAATCGTATGTGTCATAAATATATTGATGTATACATAGAAGATAACCACCATAATCATCATCGAAGATTATCCAGATATTTCCTCACGGCGTGAAACAAATAGGTTATCAGCATCAAACCCCATCTATCAAGTACAAGTAGAAGGAACATAGAAGAACAAAGCAGAAAGAAAAATATAAGGAAGAAGAAGAAGAAGGCAAAGGAGAAAAAAGAAGAAGAAGAAGTTGTGTTGCCGCAAAAAAGAGGAAGAGAGGTTAAATAGATTAGGGTTTTAGACCTGGACAACGGGTCGGGTCGGGTAGGATTTTACATAGAATAGGGTTTTACACAAATTTATATTAGGGTTTTACGCACGTGTACCTCTTCTTTGTTCTTCTTCTTATGTCATTCTTTTTTCTTCTTCTTCTTCTTTATTCTTCTTCTTCTTATGTCGTTCTTTTTTTCTTCATATTTTTCTTTTTTCTTCTTCTTTGTTCTTCTTTGTTCCGTCTACCTGTGCATGATAGACGGGGGGTGATGCTGATAACCAAGGATAGATCTGTTTCATCTACTTTGATATACTTTATGACAAATACGCCATGATGTTTATTAGTAAAGTACAAATCGAGGTAACTTGATAAATATAAATTGACTTACAACTACATCGATTTAACTTTTATACTATAGCAATATTTTAGTAACAAAGGCAAATCGTTGTGGCGGACATAGACGTCATTATGTAAATCACAATATTTGTTGCAACATCTATATCTCACAACTGGCTTGGATCAATATAAGCTACCTGGATCTGAAAGTACAAGTTGGCATGTTACTTGATAACTTTAAATTACAAGTCAGAAATAATTTGTGCTATCGTGATTTGCTTGATACTGATTGGCTTGCAACCAGCAATAATTTTTTGTTGTAATGTAACATTCTATAATTATATAATTCTTTCTATAAGTGATCGAGATTTATTTTTTATAGAGGAAGTATTCTATGACGATCTGTACAACCATGGACATAAAGCAAAAATGATTTGTCCTATAGCGATTTGCATTTACGAGCTTTGTCTATGTGAACGATATGTCCTATCGCGATTTACACAATGATTGATTCATAAAAGGCAAAAAAAAACAATAAACAAATCGATACAATGTTTAACATAAAAGGCAAAAAAAATTTAATAAACAAATCGATACAATGTTTAGACTTAGTCATCATGAGTTGCAACAGACTGATGGTGAATTAACTGCATATTTTCAAGTAACGCTCTTGACACTTTTTTCATGCATACATAGGCTTCTTCACTTTTTGATACCAAATCTGTAACATGCATAAGTGACCTACATATTTGTTGATAACGGAAGGCTATGTGGCACTTCTCATCAACACCAGATATACTGACATTATCTATATCTAGCAGTTCATTCTTTGCTTGTCTCATCCATCTTCGCATTAAATATGATTCAAGTATTTCTTGTATCTTTTCTTGATTAAGTGCCTTTAATGCATGATAATATAAAATACCTTTGAATGCATATATGTTGCATGTACATTCAACTGTTTTGTTGTCAACTTTGTACGTAACTTGTGCTTTTTACCTTTTTGGATGCTCGTCACCCTCCTAAACAATATGGTATTTGTGTAATACATCCTTTTATGTTGCAATTCATGACCTGTATAACCTCCTTAATCCATTCAAATACAATTAATGTATATAGATCTACAGGTCGTATCAATATTTTCATGCCCAAAGTTACAAGGCGTGTGTTGAAGCATTTCACATCTTCAAGCTTATTCTGTCTAAGACCATCTATAAATAATTCATATTGTTCCATGAAGCGAAACATTGTTAAACATGAATACAAGGTTTTCTTCAGTGTGGGATGCATTGATTCAGCTCTTTGTGTGCTTATCATACCTGGACAAAAGTATTGTCTTTCATATGCCAATAGCCACTTCTCTTTGTCTATATATAAATTTTGTAACCACACAGTCTTCAAAGTCGTACATCTGAATCATTTCCTCCTAATCAGATATAAAGGTGACCTCGTCTATGTTCTCAAGTACATACCTTATAAACTTTTTATCAAACCCTGTCTGATTAAATATATATCCTTTGTTCTTTGTTAAATTTTGAAAGATATGCCACAAACATAGGCGATGATGTGCATATGGTCATACATGAGACACTACAGCCGCAATTGTGTGATCACCATCTGTAAGTATAACTTTAGGGTACTTCCCATTAATTGCCTATGTAAATACTTTAAACAATCACTCAAAGGTTTTCTTAGTCTGGTCATACAAAAAAGCATCGCCTAATATGCAACTTTGTGAGTGATGGTTCACTCCGACAAACTGCGCAAATGGTCATTGTTCAATGTTAATCTTCACTATCGTATAAAAAACAAGCACATCATTGAAGCATTCATAATCTACTCTTGACTTTGAATTTGCCCAAAATATATTCACAGCATATCCATCTTCATCCAGTTGCATTCCACTAAAGAAACTAGGGTCATTTCTTGATTTCTTTTGTAAGTAATCAATCAAATAACATATTTCTCTATTCTTCATGTTATTTGTCATCTTCCTTCTCAAGTGGTTTTTTAGATCCATAGGTGTGAATGACACATTCTCGCGATCACCATCTATGTGCGTGCACAAATTGTATGTCTTTCTTGGTGTAATGCCGACGCTATCAGCTATTTCAGCAATTGCAGCATACGCTTCAACTACTTTACGATGTGACCTTAACATAGGAGTCATAAATGAAGTTGCTAATTCATGGTTATGATCACTAATTAAAGTGCAAACTACATATTTCTCATTCGAAAGTCTTTTTAACACTATTCTCGCTGAACAACCACATCTTGAATCTGGCTTGCTTCTTATTGACTTTCCACTTGACTTCTTCCAACCTTCCTTAGAATAATGTCTTTCTCACCATGACACCCTATGCATTTTTTGACCAAAAATACCTTCTAACACTGAAGCCAAGTTTTAAGGCATAATCATTATAAAATTTGTATGCAACTTCCTCATTATTAAACTGTATTCCTTCTGCGGGAACAGAGTCAACTGTACTATCATGTATATTCCCAGTGCCTGCACTTTTATCAAGTGTACTGTCATGATCGTCTACCTCTTTATCGAATTGCATTTCTTCTGCTGGAACATTAAAGTCAAGAGTAAATCCAATGCCTGCACCTTTCTTATCATGTGCATCATTAGTGCACATGTTACTTCTTCAGGTGTGTCATTAATATAGATGTTCACTTCTCGATAACTTTCCAATGATTGATATGCATTATCTTCACTGCAACCAGATGATAAGCTCACCACTGTCATAAGCAAGATATCAATTTGTGTTAGCTATTGCATACGTTTACTATAATTTATTTAAGATGCATATAACAACAGATACAAATTAGTTAAGCAAGTCAAAGAAATGATTGAATAAATCACAGTATAAAGGCAATAGTGATTTGTTATTTGCTTATACTATGCAGCGAGTTATTATTTAACATGCCAGTAAAAAAATGATTTATCATATATGTGTGTTGATGATAGCGATTCATGTGACAACTATTTCATTATATCTATGTTGCTGTGAAGCGATTTTAAAAGAAATCGCTAAATGAGCAGCGAGGATTTGAATACGCAAATTGTCACCACAAGCGTGCAACAATGTAAATTTTGCACGCACATGTTTTAAAATCATACTACAAACATCTTACAAATCAATATTAGAAAATACATAATATCTTACAAATCGATATACATATCACATAATATATTACAAATCGATACGTCAACTCAGCATAATAGCTTACAAATCGATATTAACAGACAAAATAATATCTCACAAATCGGTAGTATGTTACTACAACCGCGATTTGCGTTATATTGCATATACTAAGTGAATGGACAATACCGGATGGGGTGGAGGCCTTTTCTCGCATCTGTAACCAAGCATTCTTGTCAATAGGTCCCAGCGTCTTACAAATATCTTCAATTTTTCAACCGTCGAAAAACCAACATCCACCTGCAATAAGAAAATAATGCCTTAATGTCACTCACGATGACATACGTTCTTCAATAATAGCATGATGACATGGAAAGGTACTCACGATGCCTTAATGGCACTTGTTGGAATGTTTGTGCATCATTGCTTTTTTTCATACTGCCTAACAAAAACAAAGAAGAGAAGATTGTTAAAAGCGAGGGCCGACAAATCTCCCTATGATTCCCACCAATGATCGAACCAGTCGATCGATTTATAGTTATCTCCATGAGGTAGGAACAAACCCAAGAATGTTTTGTAACACAAGGCAGGAATGAGAAGGCGGCAATGTGTTGTAACACAAGCTAAAAACCAAGGCGGGAACCTGAACTCGCGGGAATGTGCAAAGCTATTTACGGGAGAACATTTCCATCATACGCATATCTACCTTACGGGAGGACATTTCTGTCAAATGCATACCTATCTTTTTTTATATGTTATTTTATTATAAAATGGGTAACATTGGCATATGAATTATCACGGGTCCCAAGATATTCCTCCGTACACACCCGAACACACGAATTTATCTTTGGGGGAGAACACGCAACCCCCTCTTCTTGTGTATGCACTATGGGCGTCCTCGTGTGTGAGGCTCGCCATTAGTTACATGCTTGTTTTTTTATAGTGTCATGATATTTCGACTGTTTGTGATGTTATGGATGTTGTCTATTTTCACAGTTCTATTGTGGATGCTTTGTCGACTACTTACGTACAACATACATGCACATTGTCTGTCCACCACCCTTAAATGATAGAGATCCGATAAGCCGTTAAACGATTCTTTATCATTGATGTGCATGTTCATGTATGAGTTTTTGTTGTGATGTATGGTGTTGGACTGTGCAATACGTGTGAAACCCAATCTTGATCATCACATCAAATTTGGTAATTACTGCATAATGCATGCTTGACCACCATCAATCCTACTTTTGTTCTACGTGCATTTCAAAGGGTATGTGCTTTTTTTTGTAAGAGCCCTCGTGAACCCCTTATTCATCCCCTTTTCCCCATTACATTTCTTGATTTTCTTTACTCTTTCCTTTGTGTTCAGTGGTTGACAAGCAAATGGGATGCTACAACTGAAATAAAGCCAGTAAGGGACTGTGATGTCGTTGTGAACAGTAAAGAGAAAGGAAAATAAAAGTAAAAGATCAAGACATGAGATATATGTGGTTCAAATATGAGAATCCTTCATCCACGGCATTGTTACTTTGATATAGGGGCAAACATACACTTATATACAAGAAAGGTAACATCGCCAAAACCAAAAAATAAGGAATCAAATGTGGGATTTCTTTCCCTTGAATTTCGAGATAAGAAATCACAAATCATGGTAAGTATGATCATCTTTCTAGAATCCTCATGCTGAGCCATATGATAAGGTCGATCAGTTTCACAACTGATCTGACCTTATCATACTCTTGCAATTATTGATATTATCCATAACTGACTCCTTTATTTGAGGTTTCTTGCAATTATAGGTATTATCCATAACTGACTCCTTCATTTGAGGTCTCTTGCAATTATCGATATTATCCATAATCAACTCCTTCATTTAATGTATCGTTTGTTGATCTCCTTTCATATTGCATTTTTTGTCCACAAATGTAGCTTTATCCCCCGTGTCACCTCTATCCAACGGTTTGTTGGATTCATTCTTATCGAAAATGCTTTTAAACATATGACCAAAGTCCGAAGATTTGCAGTGATCATCCAACCCAGATTCACCTTTTTCGTGGCTTAGCTTCAGTCATGGGATCAGTTGCATTACAAGATTGGATTTATCGTGATGAGAGTGCACTTGAAGCATGGACGACCGATGGAGCAAGTGACATGGACCTGGCAAACCTCCACTGCTTCGATCATTGTGTAATCTATTTTATGTTTTCTATAGCTATCCACCATAGTATTCAGCAATAATACATATCTATAGGCGGCAAATATTTAATATTTTCAGTTTTTTTATGTTCATTCATATCACTCCTCCAATATTATTCGAAGCAGGTTATATGTTCCCCCCCCCCCCCCCCCGAACAGGGCCGGTAGCTCCATCTCATGTTCGGGGGTTCCCAAAGAGCACCATGTATTTAAGCCTGTGCATCTCATATCCCCATGTTTGTCAGCATTAAATAGCATTGGAGTTTGATGTGATTGCAAAGACTTAAGTACCCTCTCCTCCATTGGTGCCAAAAAAAATATTGATTCTAGAAAAGGAGTGATTGTAAAGACTTAAGTGCCCCGAAGATGATTATTTAAGACTCAGTCTCTGCACTGCAGGATTATCCGAGAAAGAAATCTCTCCTGGAGGAGGCCATGAACATCAACCCTCTCACTCTCTCTCCCTTTTCTTTCTGCTTCTGTGCACA